>NC_089837.1:383221780-383521780 GCF_035609145.1 Eleutherodactylus coqui | reverse complement strand
TGTTACAGCTGTGGCAGAAGAGAACGATCTTTATGCTGACAGTGCGGGGGAAGGGGGGGGTCTCACTCTTGCCACTATTGTGGCTTAATAGTAAGACCTCAGAGCCCGAAATGCAACAATGCATGTCACTCCTCGCCTGCCCTATCCATTTCTGTGTTTTTTACATGACTTTGGTGATTTGCTAAGATTTTCACAAATGAAAACCTTAGCGGAGCACCAGTCATATACAAAAATGCTGGAGTCGCCCATTGACTTCAATGGGGTTCGTTACTCGAAACGAACTCTCGAGCATCACTGAAAGTTCGACTCGAGTAACGAGCACTCGAGCATTTTGGTGCTCGCTCATCTCTAAAACTTACCTAATCCTGTTATATTTGTTCCCACTCTTGTTTACCTGGCACGTGAGGGGGTTATCTCCCATCGGCACCTGTGCGCTGACGCTTCTTTCCTTGTTCCCACCAGCGTCGGTCTCACAGCTATGGCATACTTCCTGGTCTCGCAGCAATGTGAGGAGTGCGATGTAGCTCCACCCACAGTGCGCGCACTGGGAAGGAGGATGCATGCGCACTCGCCGTCGACTCCCCATTGGACGTCACAGGTTAGACGCGGCGCGTCACTTGTGATGCGTCGCCCACTGACCCGGGCAGCAGTACTTGCCGTCAGGCACTGGTCAGAGCAATGGCAGAAGCTGGATCTTTGCCAAATTCTGTACTGCGATAGAAAGGCTGCAGGCGGGACATCAGAAGAGCAGCAGGTTCCAGGTGAATGGCAGAGGTACAGGTGAGCATAGATTTTTTTATTTTGCTAATAGCACCCTTTACCTCTACTTTGTATCCTAATGTAGATGCTACTACAAACATGAAAAAAACTTTCTATAGCTGTGTAATTTGTTTTAACGAGTTTATATGTTCACATAGTTATTTTGAGTACAAAGTGTGCGTTTCATAACTTTTTTTTTCATTTTAATTGACTTTATGTTTTACTTTTTTAACATTGTACTGGCATACATCTCTGAGCTAGTACATTGTATCTATGCACATCAATATGTACAGGCACTTGTTAGGCAATACCATAAATTCCAAGTTTACTCCTTCCTTTCCATCAAAATACATCTTCTCTACTATTGTAGAACTCCATGGTCTTTTTTAACTATTTGTCTTTTAACTGTGTACATATATACCAGGCATACTGTGTTTAACAGCCACCAGGGAGCACTTTATTTTGCCTTCCTAAAGCTAAACAATAGCCAATGAGTGTTGTAGTTTGTTGCTGGTTTTGTCGCTCACTGTTACAATGAATATCGCACCTTGATCAGTGTCCTAATCAGCTTTCAGGTTTGGTTTGATTATAACCCTGTAGGGTTTGTTCGCATAATTCTCAGAATCTCTGAATAACCCTTAGGGTTCAGGCTTCATGATTTATCTTTGAATTAAATGATTACTGAATGCTTTTGTTTCATTACATAATTAAAGTAATTATCCTTTCAAGCGGTTTTGTATTGTTTTGTTTTTCTGTAATATGTTGGCAATGATTTTTCTCAATTCGAAAGCATACTTTCATTAAAAAGGAACTAAAATGTTATGCTATATAATTAATGGAAAATAAAATGTGCAAGACTACTGTACTTTTCATGTTGGGCTTATAAGCCTGTTGGTTTTCCAGATATTGCTAAATTAATTATCCTGTCAAACATTTCCAGCAGATGGTTGCCTGACTGACAGACTATTATTCGAGGATTTGTTCAGCAAACTATGTGCATAACTGATTTTATAAGGTTGTGAAAGATTTCCTAGAACATTAGTTATGTTCATTTCTACAATGGAATTTCAAAGTTAAACAACATCTTAGGCCGTCAATGAATGTTCACCAGTGTTTTTCAATTATTAGAGAGGGCTATTACATATTTTGCGCATAGCAGGGACACCTAGGCAAGATTTTGTACACAACCATAAGCGATCGCTGACAGTCAAAAAGTGCAGAAGGAAACTAGAGAGCAGGAGCGTAAGTATAGGGGATGCGGTTGCACCCGGGCCCATAAGGCCTCTTTTCTCCATGTAGGGGGCAGAGTACTATGAATAAAGCATTTTAGTTGGGGGCCCTGTTACAAATTTTGCATTGGGGCCCAGGAGCTTCAAGTTACACCTCTGCTAGAGAGATTTGTGATGATTCATTATCTGTCAACAACATTTTCAAGATTAATCACTGAAAGCTATATAGAATAATAGTCAATGGCTCCATCTGCTTGTTATTGGGGTGTTGAGTTTAAGGCTCCATTAACATTATGTTTGGGTTGTATGTTCTGCTCACACTGTACATTTACCCAGATATATGCCACTTGTGCAGCAACCATAATGATGAGTTACAGCCATTAAATGGTGATAGTATTTTAAAAGTCTCAGTAGAAAAAGGGTTCTCTGATGTAAATCAATCTTATTATGCTTCACCTGAGAGGCCTTGTGAAAAAGACGTGGAGGTAGAGCTTGCCAGAGGTGCTGGTAGAGGATTGATGATTTATAGTTATGCTGATGTGACTTTTTGGGGCAAAAGGCTTACTAATAAGGGCAATATTAATTGTAGAGTAAGAGCCCAGATGACCAGTTGTTTTTGTACCTGTGGACTGTAAATGGGTGAAGTGTTGTGTGAACTAGCTGTGACACAATAAAACAAGAATGTGCCATATTTAACAAAAAACATTATTGTGGACTGAGTAACTGAGAGTTCACCACCCATCTTGAGCAAAAAGATGGTGGTCCCATGTGAGCAAGTGAGTGACTAACCCCCTGAGATCATACAATGCAGGTATATATTCTTGCAAATGTCTGTCATTGCCTCATATAACCTTCCAATTCAATAAAAAGAAATTATGATTTAATCAAAAATGAATCTGCACGTGGATCCATTTCATTTTGCTTTGATGAAGGACTCTGAGTAAGTCTGAAAGCTCACATTAACATTTTTGTTAGCCATTATTGTATCATATCTACAAGATTACTTGGTTTCTCTTGCTGGGAACAATCACATTTTGCTCTACTGAGTAACACAGTACCAAACTTTTTTCATTGTACCCGGAGCAGGGAGTGTCTACATGTAACGAGAAGCCAGCGATCCAGCGGTTGTTTTTTTTTATGTCAGCAATAAACAACTGCAAATGAATTGTGAGTGATTTTCTTGCATTTGCACCTCATAATTATTGCTCAAATTCTTTCATGCAAACCATTATGCATATTTTTAAAAATCACACCGAGATAAGATTTAAAAAGAAAATCCCGGGAGGGTAATAACGTGCTGCTGTTTGGACTGCAGTGTCATAGGTGGAGCTGCAGCAACACGGTATTTATGATATGATGCACCAAAAGAAGTAACCAAGTTGTACAATTTTTAGTTGCAAACACAAAAATAAAAAGGTTAATAGAATATAATGGTTAAGTAATTAAACTTATACCTTCAGATATCTATGCACTATCTACTGCTAACTAAAACATAGGAGTAATAATACCTTTTAAGTAATTCACAATGACTAATAATGATACCATCTCAGTGAAATTCAGGTTTAAAATAGTATACATAGCTTTCCATTAGGGGTTAACACTCCAATATAGTCTATTAGATCACAGTATATATTCACAATGTTTCTTCAAGCCTTGCTTGATATCCCAGGTGATATTTTACTCTCCCCTGTCCAACAAATAATTCAGTTCATAAATAGAGTCTCGAACAACAGAAGCTTAACATAGCCCTATGTTCTTCAGCAGGCCTACTGAGTAATTATCGTTTAACCATTTCTGGTGTGCACACCCCTTGTCTTTTTGTGGATGGCCTCATTTACAATTCTGTTGTGTGGGAATTACCACAACTACTGAACCAGACAACACTGTAGCATGATCTGGGGCCAGGAGTGTTACTCTCCATTCAATTCTCCACTGACGACTAGTGATCCTGCTCCTCCATGAACCTGCATAGCATCATCTCCAGCTATCTCGGGTTCAGTCCTGTGTCTCTTCAGCACTGCTCTTGCTTCTCTCTAGCTTGGCTCTGTTCACTGCCATCCCGGTGTACCTTCTCCTTATCGACAGCCATTTCTTCTTCTCCTCTATACAACAACTTCCCTGCTCATATGCAACGAGAAGTTGTCCCTCTTTATACCAGGGAATCATCTTACCAGAAAAATTGATGCAAATTTTGGCGCACACTGCAATTTTGGCACAATTCGTGGGACATTTTCTCAGTGCATCTTTATGGAAACTTTAACCCTTTTTGGTGAGTCCCTTACAGCAGTAAATGAAATAACTGTCTTGGAAATTCTTAACAGTGGAAAATACCTGAGGTTAACACTGAATGTACAAAAGATGATAAGTCCAATCTGCCATGATGAATGAAAGTGGTTAATGTGCTTCACAGGGTCACACAACAGATGCTCTCAGTTGGTACATAAGCTCCATCTGCCCACAAAATAGCTGTAGTTCTAGCTTTATAAGCTTAAGCTCATTTTACTTCTTTTTTTATAGCAGGTGCTGACAGTGTCCCTCAGTTACTTAGTTACGATGGGCTTGCTGGGCTTCTTTCTTTGGGTTTCAGAAGACAAAAAATGATGATTCATTCTCCAGAAACCCACAGTCTGTGATAAGTAGATCTACACAGTTTCACATCATGTGTCTACTAAATTTAGTACAACAGTCTGGCGACCCCATTTCCTGATTAATATTGGCGCAAGAAGGACATTTAAATCTAAATGAAGGCATCTGATAAGTCTATGATTCTTAGTAAGTATCCATCAACTTCCAAGCTATCTCGATGAACACCTCTAGCTGTTGGACAGTTGGCAATTCTGTGATACCAGGTCAGAGCAAAAGCTTTCAATAGTATTCCTGACTTGTTCTCATGAGAAGGGGAAACCTTCCTCTTCTTGACCAGAGTGGTATGACAGTCCAGAGAAACCACAAAGCCTTAGTATTGCGTCTTGTGACCAATGGCACAGAAAGAATATTTAAGCCAACTTGAAATTTTGTGGAATGATAAAAAGACATTTAGAGTGTAGAGTCTGCCATAAAGCAAGATCAAGCAAAACATGTTGAGTTTGATGTTGGTTCTTGTTGCCATAAAATCTAGCTCTGGTATGCCTCATCTATCTACCAACTGGGTGAACAAGTCCAGGCGAAGAGACCTTGGTCGGGCATTGGTTGGACCTAACTAAGATGATCCTCCCACTTGTTTTGCTATATCCAGTTTTCCTTTGAAGCTCAGATATGAGTAGAATTTAAAAGAAAACTCTGACACAAAATAGAGTTTCAAAATCTAATTAACTTAAAAAAAAACATGAAATAGATGCTTTAAGTCCAATAAATGATTTACAATATGCTGGAAATCCATGAAGGATACAGGTTCCTAACACCTGATGTAGTCCAGTTTATGTAGCTACTGTATTAGAAGAATATTTTCTAGTGAATATATTGTTTACAAAGCCAACCTTCTCCATTTCTGGTGCTCCAATCCTTAATAAATAATAGGCACATACCAGGAGATTAATATTGTCTCTTATGAACAAACATCATAGTCTGTACAACCATACAAAATCCTGCATTCTGTAATCATCAGGTATCCAGATGCAATCAAATATTTATGTAAGAAGAATGTAATCACGGGAAAGCATGTAAACAAGCTATTCTTTTAATATCTGACAACCTTGAGCTAATTATAGGCAGTCCCAATTGCATTGATGGTAATCAATTATCCAATACTTCTGGCTAATATTTACCAGGTTTCAGTGACATATCTTACATTCGCCCTTCCTTTTATTTCTGTAAACACACTACCACTGTAAACCATTCTTGTCATTTTTTGCATATTTCTTACACAGAACAAGACTTTAATATAAAGGACTAATTTTAACTCTATGACTGCACTTTCAATGCATAGACGCAGCGTTTTTTAAGTGGGTGTTGCAAGTGATTGAATAAAAGTTGCTATAATCAGCACAGTACAAAGCTGCTTCCACAACAATTCGGCTCATGTTTTAGAAATTGGCACATCACTGTTTTCAATTTAGACTGCTTCAAGCTTTCAATGTCAGGCAAAAAAATCTACTGAAATACATGATGTGCATCTCTCAGAACAATTCCAGGACCTTGAGAGTTGCTTGGTAACATTAAAAGTCATAAAGACAAAGTTTATATAAAAGGTACTATGTCTAACCACTTAAATAGGTATGTATAATAGCAGATATTAAATTGTTTATATCCTAAAAACAATGGGACAGATTTACTATTTCCTTTTGCACCATAATTCTACCATTAATTGCACCAAAATTTTGTGGAAAATTAATTTAGATAAATTTATTGATGATTTCTGCCAAAAACAACAAATGTGTTACATCTGTCGGGCGTACCTCGCCGCAGCAGGGACGCAAGAGTGTCCATTTAAAACCGCAATCCCATATGTAGTATTGCAAGGACCAATTGTACCTTTTCAGGCAATGATAGAAGGACCCTGTCCCTTACTAATCAGGGAAAGTGGGGAACCCCTGCCTACAATCGGGGTGCTCATCACAATAAGATGGGCCCCATTGTCTTCGTCTGGGACCTGGCTATCCCTGATTAGGAACCTGGAGAGATGCACCAAAAACACACATAGGACATGACACTGAACACACACACACTATACACAGAACAGGACTGCACATTGAGCACATGTCTGGCCACCTGCACAGACATAACACATGTCGCTGTTCACACCAACATACATGGTTATGCATACAACATATAACAGGAACCCTACCCAGAGCAAACATATATACAGATGGTAAACCAAAGCTAGTCCAAGTGTCCTCACACCAGGAGAATAGAAAGTCAGCCACCATGCTGACATAGGGAACAGTGTCAGGCATCACCCATCTGACACACATGCAAGACATAAGATGTCATGAGGCCACACTTGTCAGAGGGAAGGGAAGAGGGGGTCTGCATATGATACAGACAAGGACTACAGGTGTCCAGACCATATTCAGGGGAGGAGAGAGGGACACTACAGACAAGCATGCACACACCAGCTCTGAGTGGGATTAACACAGAGAAAACCAGTAAAGCACTAAAATGACCAGCAATCTCTCACAAGAGTTTGCTGGTATTTATTTGCCGCAGACCAGGGGGATTGGCTGGTGGAGAATACCACACTCAGCCAGCTCAATTAACCCCTAAATGTGAAGGTGTTCACAAGGAACCCTGTAGAACCTACAGGTCCCAGAAGCACAGCCCAATGTCGCCAGACACTTTTTAAAAGTGTCTAGAAAAGGACGCATGGATTTGTCGAGGTGTAAAATGTGTCAGTTTTAGTACTAATGTTCAAAATTGATGTAAATATTGAAATAAACTTCAAAAAATGTGGGGTCTTTGGGTAGATAACTGTACTACTGTACGATAGCACTAATGCCACTTTATAGCCACAAAAGTAAACCAATACTAATGCAGATTTATTTATTGGTTATTGGTTATTTATTGCCTGAAGATTAGAAAATGTTTTATTGTTATTATAATCGTGTCTGAGATACATATATCAGAAAATGGAAGTTGCAAATGATACGAAGAAGCAAGTGAGAACTGTGTAATTGAGTTTATTGCCATAGTACCAACAATGACATGTTGAATGTACTTGTATACCTAATTTTGTTAAGTGATAAGTAAAACAAAGTAAAAAAAAATTGAAATAAACAAAGCCATTGGCCAACTAATAGGTAATATAAAGTTAGAAAAGGGTGTCTAAAGATGCGCCAGCATGAGGCACAGTGATAAATCTGGCCATTTTAAGACTATCTAGTCTGAACTTGAACTGTTTTTGAGACAGAATTAGTAAATCTGCCTTAATATGCTAATATAGATTCATGATTATACATAACAAACCTGCTTCGAATTTTCAATATGCACTCTGTGATGATAATTTTCAAGGGAGTGAATGGGATTTACTATATCCCATGGACATGTAATTGATAAAATTGTCAATACTTAAGAGCAAGCTAGCCATTTTCAAATTAACATCTAGATCTTTCTGTACTTAAAATTAAGTTTCTGTAGGGAGCCTTCTGTGGATCAACAGTGCACAACTTTTTGATTCATTGTTCTACTGGAGTTAAACAGCAAGGTTGAATGAAGACATGCAAAAAATACTTTGGTAAGTAAAAGCAGTTTAATAAAGTACAAATTCAGGAAGTTATTGTTGAAATTTTATTAACACACATATGCCTGGATTATATTACACATCAAAAACCCCCAAAAGGTTAGATTTGAGCTATTTATAAGTATGAACTAGTATTCTGAGACAAAAACAAAGTAGGCTTAGTGAAACTGTCTACTTATAGTTCCAAGTAAACATCATGGGCCACAAAAACAGGTATGAGAAGAGGCAATGGGGAAAGGAAAAAAAATTATAAAGTACAGTATGTCGGACTGCTGGATGATTTGTTTAACCCAAAAGCCAACTATAAAGGTGAAGGACTAGTTAAACAAGTAGAAAAAAGTTGAAAAAGTAGAAAAAAACTGAAAAAAAGTAGAAAAGAATTCTGGATCTGTTCAGTGTCCATGGCTAATAATCTCTGCATTCTTTGTGCATTAGAAAACCTGTAGAGCCAGTCTTCAGAGATGGTGCCTACCTCAATTTTCTGTCTCTATGAATTGTTAATCTGGCTACCTGAAGGAAAACATTTTTGAATTCTATTTTTTTTTGTATTATATTTTCCCTGGCAACATAGAAAGAAAGGCTATCACAAGGGTTATCACAGATGTCCTCCTTACTCGATCTCCCAAGACCTAAATATAAAGTTAGGTGAAATATAAAGGCAAAATAATTCAAGGTTCCCACCAAATGTGTAAATGTGTACCCACTTCACTTCCACATCTCCAGTAGGGCTAAAAATACTGGGGATAGATTTCGTGGAAGTGTTCAGTACCACCAAAACAGTATTTTAGAATATTTTTTCTGAAACCTGAAGGAACCATGTATCTGCATCATGTTATTGACCAAATTTTGATTCCCATGATCTAATAAATACGGCTGAGGGAGTCAATTCAGCTTCTTCCTGTAGCAGTGCATACAACAGTAACACTAAATGAGAAGGATGGGACAGATTGTTAGCAGAAAGGGTTTTGAATCTGTAAGGCCAGGCTAACACGGGTGGATTCCAGTTGTGGAATATGCAATCGCCATCTACTCGACATTTGATCCATGGCAAAATGCAGGCATTGAAAGGCATGTACTTTCTCTTTCTCATTCACACTCTCGAAGTGGAAGAAAAACAAAGTGGACAGCCTCCATTTATGTCAATGGAGGCCATCCGACTCACAGCCCATACGCAATTAACATTGCGTATGGCCTGCCGGTGCCTGCATCATCGCTTAGCGTCAGCCTGGGAAACACAAACTTTAAAGAAAAAACCTGTACTGCGCATAACTGATGGCAAGCCACTGCAGTCATATGCAGAGTCACTATATGGGTTCACACCCAGAATCCGATGTGGGCCTCCCGCATGCGGAATACCATATGCCTATTTGGGCCCGGCCTAGAGATTATTGTGCCCAAATTCTTTAAACATGGGGTTTTTAGCATGTGTCAACCAGGCCCACTTGGACAACTATCTTAAATTGTGGACAAGAGACAAATTGATGTACCCTCTGAAAAATATCTATTTTGAGTGTATATTGATTGGACATAGCCCAATAGTTGTGATGCTACAATGCTCATTGTTACACCGGGCTGTTAAATATAGGATTTAAAGGGGAGGTAAATATAGAGAGACTTAATTTTGTCACCTTTTAGTCTCAGAAACTAAAAATCTGAGAAGTGAGAAACAGTATATACAGAGTCTAGGTCTAAAAGAGGAGGATCCCAAACATTATGCTTCAATTTTCACCCATTATTTATTATTCTCGTGGTGAAACCACTGAAGGATATATGAAAGTATCTGTTACCATGCGGCGGTTGCTGGTCCTCCAGGGGCGGTGGTGTGCGGGGTCCCGCGATCGGGGCACATCCCCCCAGGCTTGTTTTCCGGCTGTCGGGGGCGCGGGTGCCTGGCCGGCGTGGGTGGCGTAGTGCTGGTGGCACGCGGCACCGTGCGCACCTGTGAGTGCAGCTGCCATGCATGAGCTCCCTTTTATTATGTTCTGTTGGGAGTTGGCTGTCTCTCTCTTTCTGCCCTTGGGCGGAGGCTTTTGTTTAAAGGTCGGGCAGAGACTGACAATCACTGCCAATTATTGGTTTCCTTCAGTGTGCTAGCTAGTCTGCCTCGGTTGGTCTCCTGCTTCTGTCATCTTGTCTGCTATACTTTGCTATCATTCACCAGGTTTTTCCATCTGCCGCAGTTTTGCTTAGTATTGCTCGTGTTGGTTATTTACATCTGCCTTTTCTGTTGGTATTCTACCCTTTCCATGCAGGTATGCCAGTGTCCCTTTTTCGGTCCCTAGTGAGAGTAGGGATTGCCGCCCATTTGCCCGCCTGGGGTTAGCCAGGAGTGGAGGCAAGTAGGCAGGGACAGGGTTTGTGGGTGAGATCTAGGGCACCCGGGCTGGCGTATCAAGGGTAGTATACTGTAACAGTATCACTGCCTTATGATATTTAATTAAGCTAGGGGAACATAAACCTCTCCTTATCTTTGACTTAAAAAGCATGTGTCATTACCTTTTGAGCCTGATAAACTATGTTATGGAGCTCAAAGGAGATGGGATGTGGGGTCCAGGGAGCTGCTATTTATACTCTCTGGGTCCCCCATTTAGGTGCTGTGCAATATGCACCAAGCTCATCTGTTTTCACAAGGCCATATGAGTGCACTTTCTCATTCATTTGCTGGAACGGGTGACCCGATGCATATAAAAATAAGTTCCCTTAAACCCCCCTATCCTCTCACCTTTGAGCTCCATAACATAGTTTGTGGGACTCAAAGGTGATGACAGAAACCCTTTAAAGAGGTAGCTATCGCCTGAGAGTTTTCCCAGCTCAGATGAAATCTAACAGTAGAGATTTAAAAATTTTAAATAAGCAGTTAAAATGTGAATGGATACTGTTTAGAATAAGAATAGAACTCAAATAACGACATTTATATTTAATGCATGCAACTTGCCAAGCTGAGACTAAAAAATCAAACTCAGTGATAGAAAAACAAAGTTCTTCAAGATTTTACTTTTATGGACTGGTACATGTAACAAAAGTTGCAAAGACGCAAATTAAGGGCTCTTTCCCACAAGTGCATAAACGGCAGTTTTCACGGCTGGATTCCAATGCATCAGATCACATGGGCGTATTTGTGAGATGTAAAAATGCCCAGCTAAGCCAATATAGCGCCGGGCATTTTTACGTCAGACACAAAACATAGTCCTGGAACTATGTTTTGGGTCGAAATACGTGGGCCGCTGCTAAACTCCCTCCCTCTGTTCTCCTCCCCATGCAGGCTCACCTCTCTTTCTCCCTGCTCGTTCTGTGCAATGGGAAGGGGTGGGATGAGGCGGAGCTCAGCGCAGATCTGCCCCGCCTCCCCATTGATGGCTTTGGACAAGGGACGGGACATGGGTGGAGCTAAGCACCAGCCCTATCCTCACCTCTTGTCCATACCCATTAATGGGAGGAGGCAGGGTGGACCAGTGCTTAGGTCTGCCCCTGTCATGCCCCCTCCCATTGCACAGAACGAGTGGGGAGGAAGAAAGGTGAGCCTGCAAAGGGGAGGGAGGAGAAATGGGAGATGGCCTTGTGAGGTTGACGTATTTGCGACGGCCTCACCAGGCCATACAAACGTTTGATTTGTGCACCTGTTCACCAGATTTTTTACTAACAACGTAGCGTATATGGGCTGGCTGTGTAAACGGCCCACCAATATGCGCTCATGTGAAAGAAGCCTAAATGGGTATTTCCACCACAGCAAGTTATACCATATCAACAGGATAGGGGATAATTGGCTGATTGGTGGGGATCTGAAAGCAGCATTCTTAGGAATTAGTGTCGTTCCCAGCAGTTGGACCACCATCAATCAGCAAATTATCCCCTATCTTGTGACTATAACTTGCTGTGATGAGACAACCTTTTAATTAAATTAATAATTAACTGATTGATAATGGCTGTTATATTGGAAACTCTAGTTAAATTGTATGGGTTTAGCATTTAGGTTCCCATTTGACTCTAAGCTCAATAATTCTTGAAGCCATTGCCATCCTGTTTTCTAATCCTTTTCTCTTATATTTGTTGTCTAGACGCTAGTTGATTTTAATGTAGAAGAAAAAACAGAAAAAGAAAGCTAATTTAATGCTCATGTTTGCAATAGCATCATGGCCTTCATTCATAACGGAGCCATGACAACTTTAACAAATTCGACTTACAAGGATTTATTGACTCGTTGATTTATAAAGTGGCGGCTAGGTTTCTTTTTTTCATGGCAAGAATAATGCTGAAGAACATACTATTCTTGCATTTACAATTCAATAGAAACTCGAGAGAACCCAGTATCAGGTTGAATAGAGTCTAAGAAATTATTGTCTGACCACAGTACTGTAGATACATGGTAAATTATACTCCATCAAGGACATCGTAGAATGTTGCTTGATTATACATTGAACAGTACAATGTGTGAAAGATGTTTAATGAATATTAATAAAATACTACACAATGTTTTTTCTTATCTTCTATTGACATTAGTTAACACAAATACTCTGTAAGGATAAGCTACAATGCCACCTACATATAAAAATTGATTTTATGTTTTTTGTTTAAGCAAGGTCCTTCCAACTTCACGTATGGTGGGTTTCAATAAAGAAACAATATTACAAATAATGAAGTGTTTTTGTGTAGATGCAATTTAAATGCCTCTAGTCAGCAAAACCCGAGAAGCATTCACTTTGCTTAAAGCAAGTATTGGCCTCCTTAATGATTTAGCATATTAATAATAGTGTTCTGTTGTTTCATTGCTTTATATTTAAATGTAATATGTCAACAAAAAAGTAGACTTAGTACAGAAACAGAATAAAGTTCATGGATTCAATTAATTTTGATGCCAACTTGGATGACACTTTACTAAAGCTGTTAGTTACAAATAAAGATAATCTAGCTTATTCTTTATTTTTCCATAAAATATTCTGCCCTATTGTTCCATTGTTTGCCTTTGTCATAAACAGCCTGTCAGTTAATTTATTATTGTTTACCTTGCATAGTAATTACACAGTGTCAGTTTTAAAAGAAACAAATAATCAGCAAACCATGTTGGCCCTCTGCAGACTTCTGCCTGCACCATACTATTACAGTGTGAGCCATCAAAAGGTTAAGTTTATGGTTGTGCTAGGTTTGAAAGTTGATTTTGGTAACTATATAGGAAAATGATTCTTCTATTATATTTAATATGGTACCAAATCAGGAAAGAGGAAAAACAAGGAAATTGATCTGATTATCTTAATTCACAAGACTTTATTGGAGAGATCAAATCCATCCTTTCCCCTTCTTCAACACTTTTCCAGCCATAGTTTACTCGCTTCTACAATTTGAGGGCTCATCCACATGGCCGCAGGCGTTTTTACGTGCACCCACCGGCGCTGTAAAGACGTGTGAATGGGCACATAAATATAACATTTGTGCACCCGATCTGACGGCATAGGGCCCGGCGCATATACGCCAAGGCCGCCATGCCGTTGGGCATGAGGAGACAGCTTAGATCTCTCCCCCTTCCCTACCCCTCGATGGCTCACCTCCTCTCACCTCCCCTCTGGCTGTTTGCTATGGGAGGGGGTTGGGTGGAGCTAAGCTCCTGCCCCCTGCCCACCGCTGGTCCTCAGCCAGGAATGGGAGGGGGCGGGGGGTGGGGTGGGGGGTTGGAGCGCCCGGTGCTATATTGGCCAGCCAAGAGCTTTTATGCCACGGGAATACGGCCATGTGATCTGATGCATTGGAATCCAATGGATCAGATCATATCGTATGTTGGCCATGAAAACTATGATAGAGCCCTATAAGGGGTCACAGAATCCCATTCTCTCCATCAAATCAAGGTTTCAAGGCAAACGGCAACTCATTAATTTACAATCACTGCCCAAATCAAAGATTGTTTGGTAATAAGCAAAGGAAGCTAGGTTGTGAGGAATATGGATTTATTTAGGCATATAATTAAGTACTGTGATCACTACTAAGGGAGGATACTTTGATGAGAGCAAAATTTAAGAAAATCAAGCCTCAATTTATTTGTATATAATGTGTGTAAAGCATGCTTATTGGTCTTATTTGCGGTGTTTTGAAATTAATGAGCTGTAGTCTAGGATGCCACCCAGACAATCATGGGATATCAACTCCTTTAGTCAGAATCCCCCCATGATGATCTTGCCCACCTTATCACAGAATCTCAGTATAGACTATATACTGTATACTTTAAATGACTGTTTTCAATTACATTTGTTGTTTTGGGCATCATTTAAAAGAAGATTTTTATGGCTAGCTCCTTGTCATACCCAAATCAATGACTATACATAGTTTTTATAATTACTTTCTTAGCAAAGATAATTGGTAAACATGGGAGTTGCATTTCATTAAGCTGCACGATTAAGTGTTGCCATGAAATAATTTAGTGTAATGTGACTGTGTGAATGCAGAAACTCTCTCAGGAAACAATTAGTATGCAATTATTGTGGGAATTTCAAGCAAAACAAACCAGAAGAACAAAATATTTGATTTAAACATGAATATTTTAGAAGGGAACTGACTAAATACGATGGCACACACCTATTGCACAAACATATATTTTGTAAATTAAAATAATAACATTATTTCTAGCACTTGTATCAGAATACTTTATCTTTCTGGTAAGGAAGGCGCTGAGAAACAGTATCTAGTTAAATACTCATCACTTGGGTTTTTTGATTAATGGAAGCAATGATTACATAAACAGCAGACTAATTGGAATTTGTGTAAACAATAGCCAGATTCCATAGTAAACTGAAATAATTGTCTAGCAAGTGTATGTCATCCAGCATTAAAATGATAAATACAGGTATTTAAGAGGGAAGTAGAAAGTGGCGTATACTTACCTCGATCTATCATACCATCATAGCACCACAAGTAGTTTTATAATTAGAAACAACAAGCTGTTCCCTTTTTATTTATTTTATATTACCAACCTTTTCTAGATTACATTGAAATTTGTCATACAAAGAACTATCAGCTTCCTAATACCATTTCTCATTATTTTATAACTTGACAGCTGTGTCTAGAAGATTGGTTTTTCCTGCTATAGATTCTCACTCTTCTGGGCTTCTGTAGAGTCCTTCACCTTGTCATCAGTTCATTTTCCAAAGCCTATCTTTTCTCTCTTCATATAACATTCACACAGCAGGCAGTTTAGTGTATTCATATTTCTGCATCATCAGAAGCGTAGAATAGCACATGGAAAGTCAATGGTTTCTAATTCACTACAATTTCATCTGATTACTATATATGCAAGACCACATGCACACAACACCTGTATGGTGGTCCATGTTGTCCATAGAGCTTTATATAAACTGGACAACCTTCTCTTCAATTTTTTTCTGTACTACTGAAATAAAAATCATGGACTGCCCAAAATTTTTATCGATATACACTCTACCTATTTTTAGAGACCACATCCCTTCATTATACCCTCAATATGCTGTCAACATAATGTCTTTGCATCACAAAACTCCAAGCCTAAAGGGGTTGTATGGTAGTTGAAAAACGATTCTAGCAACAGCATATTAAAAAATTCAGAATTCTCACCTTTCGTCAGTCTAGCTCCCATGCTTCATTTACATTGCAGCAGTAATAATATTCTCCTGTACTTAACCCGTTAGTGACCACCCCATAGAGTTTTTGCGTCCTGCCTTGTTGGGCTTTAATCCCTAGGAATGTTAAAACATGCTCCCTGCAGGGATTAAAACCCTGCAAGCTGTGGATGTGAACGCTCCATGCTGCCGGCTCCCAGCACTGCGGGACCCTCTTCCGGTCACATTATTGCCGGCATTTACTGAATGCCGGCGATCATATTACACTCAATGAAAAGTTAAGAAAAGTTAAGATTCAGCTGCCTTGGTGGATCGAATCCATCATGGCAGCTGAAAGTACTCACCCCTATCCTCTGCAATGTTCATCAACGTTCTGGCCTCCTGGTTCCGATGGTGCCTTCTACGCATGCATGCCTGACCCGGGAAATTCAAATTCTCTCTGGCTCCCGGCTAACGTGTGTGGCCCAGAGCAGAGAGATATCACCGGGAGCTGCTGTATTTTATCCAATGGATAACCACAATCATGTAAAGTAAAAAAAAAGTTTAAAAAAGAGAAAAGTTTAAGTTTCATCCCCCTTACGGATCATATCCATTAAGGGAGATGAAATTATGCACCTAAGACCCCCAGATTTATCCGCAGACCTTACCACGGCTTCTGCACACGACAAAATGGTGGACGCATGTGCAGAAGCCATGGATTTCCAGGGTAATTTAAAATCTCCCTGCTCCTGGCTACCAAAAATAGCCAAGAGCTTGGAGATTTCACGGGGATGGGGGGGTGGGGGGCTGTAGTATGCAGTCCCTGGTCACGTGATTGCCGCTTTCCAATAGAAATTCAATGAATGGCAGAGCACTGCCTGTGATTGGCTGAGCACTATGACCAATAACAGACAGCGCTCAGCTGTCATTCAATTAATAACTGAGTGCTGCCTGTGATTGGCTGAGCGCTCAGCAAACAGCTAAAGCCCTTTCTGCAGGCGGACATTTTAAATCCCCACCTACTGAAGGAGATTCAGAGCAGTGCAGGGAGAAGACGCGGCTGGACTCCCCTGAGCCCTGGCAGCAGGGGAGAGGTGAATATATATATATATATATATATATATATATATATATATATATATATATATATTTTTTTTTTTAAGACATTCTAGGGATGATTTTCAGGGAAGGGCTTATATTTGAAACCCTTCTCCAAAAATCCCTGCAGGGCTTGCCATCCACCCATTGCTGTCAATAGGGCTGCAGAAGCGCTGGTCCAGGGATGATTCACTGCAGGGGTTGCCGGCAGCCCATTGCTTTCAATGTGGCTACTGGCAGCAGCCGTGGCCCCATTGAAGGCAATGGGCATGGACCTGCATTCATGTGTGTTTGTGCACCTACGTGGACGTGTGGTTTTGTGCGCACCTATGTACGCACACGCATGCACTTGTGTGAATGCACCCTAAGAGCACAAATCGCCAGACACAGATCAAACATTAAAAATAACCTTAAAGATCACAGTATACTGTGGCCTTCCTCTGAAGTTTATAACTGCAAGAGCAGCGGACTAAAAGAAACACCGCTTGAATACATACAACCAAAATCTTTGAATGCCCTGCACAAAAAAGAAATGTTCTGGATATATCAACTAAAAACATTAGTCCCGATTGGTTTAAACGAAGTTCTGAAAAAAATGTAAGGATAAAAACCACTAAGAAATAAACATTATCCAGATAATACCTGGTTTTATTTATCATTAAAAATATTTTAAAGAAATACTGTAGTATTTGAATATGATTTATTCTAATGTATTTTATAAAACACAAAGTAGTTGTAAGTATGCCATATTAAAATCATGTTTTTTTTTGTTTGAGTTGATATGGTGTATTTTTTCATACCTATGGAAATTATTGCAATGGACCCGGTATGGATATTGCAGTGACGTCATCACGCTATGCTGAAGCGCACACTCCAAAGTGTTTAGAAATTGGAACGCACATTGCGTTCCACCACGATAACCACATGACTAACGTCAAAGCAAAGCGAAAGCCCTTCCCACAGATGACGTCCCGGCAAACATCCCAGCGTCTAACGCGGACCACTCAGAGTAAGTGTATATGTATCTATTAGTTCAAGCATTAGCATACTCTAAAGTACACGTTACTCGAGTGAGCATTACGCGGTGTTCGAAAAAATTTCACCCTCTCCTCCCCACATGTGTAGCAGCTTTTTTAGCCAATGAACATGCAGGGAAGGCTTTGGCACCTTCTGCTATGACGTGCCAACCCTGTGCACATCTATAGCAGTGATTGGCTGGCTGGATCACGGGACCTAGGATCATAAAAACTCAGGTCACCTGATGCTCTCCTCATACGGAGGCTGGATTAGCTGAGGGACAGAGCTGCTGTGAATGAGGGAGAGTGTTAGTGTAGGTTAGAAGCGTTAGAGCGTTTAGGCAGGGATCCATCTTCAAAGAACCCAACAGTCCTTTTTAGAATTACAACTCCACTTTTGTGCATCAGCAGTTTGGCTGCCTGGGACCAGTAGTGCGCACAAAGCATTCACAAGCATCCCGGCTGTATACTGCATACTGCTACCGGTTCTATACAGTATACTAATACAGATAGTCCCCGACTTGCGAACATTCGAGTTACGAATTTCGCTAGATACGAACTATCTGTCCTGCACAGTATGATGTAATGCTATGGCATTACATCATACTGTGCAGGGACCGGACAGGCTTCTATCAAGCCTGATAGAAGCCTGTCCGGTCACATCGCGGTTGCGGGGCAGCCGGGGGCCTTCTGAAAGGCCCTAGGGCTGTCTATGCAGAGCGCCTATCAAGCCGTGCGCTTGATAGGCACTCTGCATAGGCAGCCCTGGGGCCTTTCAGGAGGTCCCCGGCTGCCTACCAACCACACAGCGTCCCGCGATCTCATCGTGGGACGCTGTACGGGCCCCCTGAACGTCGGGTGCCGGCTGTTTCTTACAGCGGGCACCCGGCGGCAGCAGTTCCGACGAGCCGCGCCGCTCGTCAGAACTGTTAACACTTTAAATACCGCTGTCAGAGCGGTATTTAAAGTGTTAACAGTTAGGACAAGCGGCGCGGCTCGTCGGAACTGCTGCCGCCGGGTGCCCGCTGTAAGAAACAGCCGGCACCCGACGTTGTATGGAGCGGGATCCACCCGCGATCCCCTCCATACTACCATTTGTTCGACTTGCGAACAAAACGGACTTGCGAACGGGCTCCCGGAACGGAACCTGTTTGCAAGTCGGGGACTACCTGTACTGGTGTACACAGACTAAATAGGAACTAACAAAACTCCTCTCATTTTTCATTTTTTTATTTGTTTGTGGCTGAAAGCATTTGTATAATAGGCCCAAGTGTGTGTCCTGTTGATCCACTCTATATAACAAGACTGTACTCATTTTACACTATTTTTTACTAAAGTGTATGCAAAATACCCTTAGTGTGTGTCCTGTCCATCTGCACTATATAAAAAGACTGTACTCATTTTTCACTGTCTATTTTTGGCTTAAAGCGTATGTAAAATACCCTTAGGGCTCAGTCACGCCCGTTTGACTGAGCCGTTACTGCAGAACAAAGACGGCCGTACCTGAAGACGGACGTCTCTTTGCAGCGCTGATGAAAGAACACATGACTGGCAATGAAGCCGGTCACATGTTCTTTCCTCCGGCGCTGCAGAGAGACGTCCGTCTTCAGGTACGGCCGTCTGCTACATGCAGTAACACGGGCACCGATTCCCCGCTTGTGACTAAGCCCTCAGTGTGTGTCCTCTCGATCTGCACTATATAACAAGACTGTACACATTTTACACAGTCTATTTTTGTCCCAAAGCATACGTAAAATACCCTTAGTGTGTGTCCTGTCAATCCGCACTATATAACAAAACTGTAGTTATTTTACACTGTCTATTTTTTGCTAAAGTGTATGCAAAATACCCCTATGTGTGTCCTGTCGATCCATACCATATAACAAGATTTTACTCATTATACACTGTTTATTTTTGGCTTGAAGCATAGGCAAAATACCTCGCAGTTTGCGTTGCATTTTGACGCTGTGCATTATACAGCATGATCAACACAAGGGGTAAGGGTCGAGGACGAGGGCGTGGACGTGGGTGTTTGAATGTGGGTGTGGGCAGAGGCCGAGGTCCTGGGCAGGATTAAACAGTGCCTGCTGCTGAGGGAGAAGTAGAACGCCGTGTATCTACGCTCCATAGCTTCATCCCACAGTTTGCAGGTCTACGTGAGACACCAAAATTAAAAGCACAACAGTGCGATCAGGTAATGACGTGGATAGCGGATAACACATCCAGTAAGTTATCCACCACCCAGTCTTACATGCAGTCGACTCATGCTAGCCAGGGGACTGGACCTGTGAATCCTCACGTTGATCCTCCTTCCTCCCAGCCTGGTCACTCCACAAAAAGGAGAGATTCAGAACAGACATACTCACAGTAACTGTTCTTAGGTTCCTTCCCTGAGTTGCAATCAATGGTTCATGAGCCACCTAAGGAGGGTGTCGTGACTGATGCCCAAAATTTGGACCTTTCACAGTCTCAGGGTGATGAGGGTGGGGACTTCCAAGTAGTGCCTCAAGAGGTATTTGTTGATGATAATGATGATGAGACAGTTGTCTGTCAGTGAGGTTGTTGTTAGGGCAGTAAGTCTGAGGGAGGAGCAGACTGAGGATTCAGAGGAAGAGCTGGTAGATGATGTGGTGACTGACCCGACCTGGGTTAGTAAGCCTACTGAAGACAGTGCTTCAGAGGGGGAGGCAAGTGCAGCACCAGAACAGGTTGGAAGAGGCAGTGGGGTGGCCAGTGGGAGAAGCAGGGCCAGAGCAAGTAATCCCCCAACTGTTCCCCACAGCACCTCCTCGCTGCAAGCTCCCGTGCAGAAGGCTAGGTGTTCGAAGGTCTGGAGGTTTTTAATGAGAGTGCGGACAACCGACGAGCATTAGTGAGCAACCAGTGCCGCACCAAGATCAGCAGGGGAGCCACCACTACCAGCCTGACCACCACCAGCATGCGCAGGCATATGATAGCTAAGCACCTGACGGGGTGAAACAAAGGCCATTTACTGCCTGCGGGTCACACCACTGCCTCTTCCCCTGTGTTACAGGCTGGCACTGAGATGCAATCCCCCTCCCAGGATGCAGGCACGAGCGTTTCCTGGCCTGCACCCACCCCTTTACCAGCACGGTCCTCCACTGCCTCCACCAATGTGTCCCAGTGCAGCATTCAGCTGTCCACGACAAAAACATTAGATCGCAAGCGCAAATATGCAGCCACCCACCCACATGCACATCGCTAAACGTGCATATCTCTAAACTGCTGAGCCGGGAGAT
Organism: Eleutherodactylus coqui; assembly: GCF_035609145.1. Classification (NCBI taxonomy): domain Eukaryota; kingdom Metazoa; phylum Chordata; class Amphibia; order Anura; family Eleutherodactylidae; genus Eleutherodactylus; species Eleutherodactylus coqui. The sequence continues at coordinate 383,500,690 of NC_089837.1, read as the reverse complement.
GCTGCCATATAGGCTGGTAGAAACTGAGGCTTTCCACAACCTCATGGCAGCAGCCGTCCCTCGCTACTCGGTCCCAAGTCGCCACTATTTTTCCCGCTGTGCCGTCCCCGCCCTACACCAGCACGTGTCATACAATATCAACCGGGCCCTCACCAACCCGGTTAATGGGAAGGTCCTCTTAACCACTGACACGTGGACAAGTGCTGGCGGGCAGGGACACTACATCTCCCTGACGGCACATTGGGTTAAACAGGTGGAGGCTGGGACCGAGTCTGACCCTTGGTCCACTCACGTGCTACCCACACCGAGGATTGCGGGTCCTACCTTGGTCATGGTTTCTCCGGCTTATTATGCCACCTGCTCCAACCCCCCCTCCTCCTCCTCCACCTCTCAATTACCATCTGTGAGCACGTCGCCTTCAGTCGGTAGCTCGAGGCGCTGCAGCCCTTCTGTGGGGAAGCGTCAGTGGGCCGTGCTGAAATTCCTGAGCTTAGGTGACAAGAGGCACACAGCCCAAGAGCTGTTACAGGGTTTGACGGAGCAGACAGATCTGTGGCTTTCGCCGCTGGACCTCCAACTGGGCATGGTCGTGTGTGACAATGGGCGTAACCTGGTGGTGGCTCTGCAGCTTGGCAGACTAACACATGCCATGTCTGGTTCACGTGTTCAATCTGGTGGTTCAGCGCTTTCTTAAAAACGACCCCAGTTTGTCTGAGCTGCTCAGCAAGGTACTTCGCGTGTGCGCACATTTCAGAAAGTCCACCACAGATGCTGCCACCCCCAGGACACTGCAACAGGGCTTCCAGCTGCCAGTGCACTGACTGTTGTGCGATGTGCCCACGCGCTGAAATTCAACTTTGCACATGTTGGCCAGGGTTTATGAGCAGCGTAGAGCCACTGTTAAATACCAGCTGCAACATGCCCATCAGAGTGGTAGTCAGCCTCCGCACGTCTTCACAGAGGAGTGGGCATGGATGTATGACATCTGTCAGGTGTTAGGAAACTTTGAGGAGTCAGCACAAATGGTGAGTGTCGATGCGGCCATTATCAGCGTAACCATCCTGCTGCTTTGCCTGCTGAGAAGGTCGCTGCTAAGTATTAAGGCTGATGCTTTGCAGATAGAACAGGAGATGGGGGGGGGGTGACAATACGTTGCTTGATAGCCAGACCACCCTCAGGTCTGTTTCTCAGTGCATATTGGAGGAGGAGGAGGGGAAAGAGACTGCTGCTCACACTGCAGAGGGTACCCATGCTACTTCCTTCACATCTGTTTAGTGTGTATGGGCTGAAGAGGAGGAGGAGACTGAGAGTCATCCTCCTAGTGAGGACAGCGATGTCTTGCGTACTAGGACTCTGGCACACATGGCTGACTTCATGTTAAGCTGCCTTTCCCATTACCCTCACATTAGACGCATTCTGGCCAATATGGATTACTGGGTGTTCACTCTGCTCGACCCATGGTATAAGGAGAACCTTTCCACTCTCATTCCTGAAGAGGAAAGGAGTACGAGAGTGATGCAATACCACAAGGCCCTGGTGGAAAAGCTGATACTAAAGTTCTCATCTGACAATGCTAGCGGTAGAGGACGTAGTTCAGTGGGCCAACTAGCAGGGAAACCGAGGGTAAGATGCAGCATGTCCAGCACAGGCAGGAAAACACTCTCCAAGGCCTTTGCCAGTTTTATGGAACCCCAGCTAGACTGTGTCACCACTCCCCAGTCTAGGCTGAGTAGGAGGGAACAGTGTAAAAAGATGGTGAGGGAGTACATAGCCGACCATACCAATGTCCTCCGCTTCATACAACTATTGGGTGTCAAAGCTGGACACGTGGCACGAACCTGCGCTGTACGTCTTGGAGGAGCTGGCCTGCCCTGCCGTTAGTGTCTTATCAGAGAGGGTGTTTAGTGTTACTATCATGGATAAGCGTACCTGCCTGTCAACTGACAGCACTGACAGGCTTACACTTATTAAGATAAACAAACCCTGGATTTCCCCAGACTTCTCTTCTCCACTGGTGGAAAGCAGCTTAACATAAAATATATTTAAGTTGGAACTGGAGAACCATGCACCCCCTATCACCCAAAAAAACGGTAGAAGTAGCTTGGTCTATCTTTCTTTGATCTTCCTCCTCCTCCTCATCCTAAACTAGCATGTCAGCATGCTGAACAGCCAATTCTTCAGAGGGCTAAAAGGCTGTGTAAAACCTTTTTTTTCAGAGGGCTGCCTCCAGACTCTGTCAAAACAATTTTTTCTCAGGGCTGTCTCTAGGTTCTCGCCCCCAATTTTGAAGAGGTTCACCACACTAGAGTTCAGCAAACGTGCTAGTTCCAGCTTCATACACCCAGAATCCACAAATGTATCCCAGCGCAGTGTCCAGCTGTCTGACACTGAAACAGAATGAATTGTCCTGGTTGGGCCACTCTAATTTCTTCATCGTACATGCTGTCTTTCCCTGGGGCACTGGTTAAAAAGCCCCTCGCGAAGAGGCTGGGGCTGGGACAGGCAGTAGCTTGCCTGTCGCTGGACCGCCACCTGGATCCCATTAGGCAAGTATGAGCTCTGTGTTAAAAAAAATATTTCAGGGGTTCACCTGCACTCTGGGTAAACAAATCTTTCAGGGGTACACCTATACTCTTGGTACACAAATTTTTCAGGGGTTCGCCTATACTCTTGGTAAACATATGTTTCAGGGGTTCACCTATACTCTTGGTAAAGAAATCTTTCAGGGGTTCACCTATTCTCTTGGTAAACAAATACCCTGCACTCTCGCACAAAACATCTTTCAGGTTCTCACCTGCAATCTTGGTAAAACAAATTTCTTCTTTTTTAAAATGGGTTGTTTTCTTCATTAAAAATGCAGAAGTACTGGCCTCTGAGTCCCCTCTATGCTGGCATTTATGGCTAATGAAATGCTGCGACGGAGGTGGCATGGGATGGCACTTAAAATCGTACATTAATTTGTCTGCGATTTGTATGCTGTGAAGCACAATTTTAAAAGGATCACACGGCGTATGGAAACGTATCCCAGCGCAGTGTCCATCTTTGGCCACTAATTTCTTCACAGTTTATGCTGTCTTTCCCTGGGGCACTGGTTAACAAGCCCCTCGGTGAGAGGCAGGGCTGGGACAGGCGGTAGCTTGCCTGTCGGTGGACCGCCACCTGAATCCCATTAAGCAAGTACGAGCTGTTGCTCAAAAAATCTTTCAGGTTTTTACCTGCACTCTTGGTAAACAAATCTTTCAAGGGTGCACCTATACTCTTGGTAAACAAATCTTTCAGGGGTTCAACTACACTCTTAATAAACAAATCTTTCAAGGGTTCACCTATACTCTTGGTAAGCAAATCTTTCAGGGGTTCATCTGCACTCTGGGTAAAAAAATCTTTTGTTTTAGAATGGGTTGTTCAATTGTGGAGATGTGTAGAGGTACTGGCATCTGAGTCCCCTTTATGCTCACGTTTGTGGCTCATAAAATTTGTGACGGAGATGGCACAGGATTGGAATTATGATCATACGTTAATTTATCAGCAATTCTCATCAGCATTGTGGACTATCGCCCACAATTTCAGAGAGGGTCACCGCCAGGCCCTGCCAATCCTCTGCAGTGTGTGTCTCCTGTTCCTCCTCATCCAATACTCACTTATAAATAGACATGAGGGTGGTGTGGCTATCAAGTGACTGTGTGGCATGAGGACAGCTGAATGCTGTGCTGGGAAAAATTTCATTATGCTGTGGCTTACTGAATAGGCGAAGGTTTGCGTCTTACCCTATCTGGGATGGGGACAGCTGGACGCTGCGCTGGGAAAAATTTCAGTATGCTGCGGACTACTGAGTAGGCGAAGGGGTGCGCCTTACTCGTCTGGGATAGGGACAGCTGAACGCTGCACTGGCAAAAATTTCAGTACTCTGTGGACTACTGAGTAGGTGAAGGGGTGCACCTTACCCAGTCTAGGATGGGGACAGCTGGACGCTGCGCTGGAAAAAATTTCAGTACGCTGTGGATGCAGGCTCGTGCCTGCGTCCTGGGAGAGATTAGACAGCAATGCCAGCATGTAACACAAGAGAAGAGGCAGTGCTGTCACCCGCAGGGGGTGATTGGCCTTCATTCCACCTAGTGTGGTGCTTAGCTAAGATGTGCCAGCGCGTGTGCCTTGCTGTTGGGCTGGTCTGGCCCAACTAAATTGTTAGGGGGGGTGACCACCAGGCTCTTGCCCACAATTTGGCTTAATAATGCAACCTGGGAGCCTCAAATGCATCCATGCATGCTGCCCCTGCTTTTCCCTATCCATTTCTGTGGTGTTTCCATCATTTCCTGATGTTTTCAGGTGAATCACACACCCTCCGCTATGCAGAGCATGGGTCACCTTGAAAAATGATCGAGTCTCCCATTGATTTCAATGGGGTTCATTACTCAAAATGAGCTCTCGAGCATTACAAAAAGTTCGGCTCGAGTAACGAGCACCCGAGCATTTTGGTGCTCGCTCATCTCTAGTATCTATATTTATTTAAATTCTACTTTATGCTTGAAAAAGGCACTTGCAAGCACCAAAAAGACATTGCATAGGATTCAATAAAATATGGTTATTATAACCCTGGGACCATTGGGTCATTTCCATTGTAACCCGCAATCCCTGGAGCATGGAGATTTTACCTATGCACATTTTGGCATTCAATGGATAATGGCAATTATGTAAAAGTTAAAACACAGTTGAAGTTAACGCTCCTTTTGGTTTGAGCCCCATTGTGCATACGAACATAACATTAAGGACCACAATGGGTATGTTTTTGAACAAAGGACAAACCGGTGTATCCATTTTGGGGTGGAAGTCTTCATCCATATGTGTGCTGTACAAAAAAATGGTTTTAAAATGACACAATTGCCAAAAAAATAAAAAAATCGTAATTTTTTCCTTCTGCTTAGATTCATTCAAAAACTGTGGGGTCAAAATATGCCATACACCCCTAGATTAATTCATTAAGGTGTCTAGTTTTCAAAATGGGGTCATTTGTCGGGGTCCTCTATTTTTTTGGCGCTCAAGGTATCTACAAGTGTGCTATTGGGTCTAAGACACCTTCAAGCAAAATTTCTGCTTTGAAAGCCACAGGCTGCTCCTTTTGGTTTGGGCCCTGTTGTGCATAGAGAAACAAGATTAGGTCCACAATGGGTATGTTTCTGAACACAGGACAAACAGGGTCCATTTTGGGTGCAATTCCTCATTATCATGAGCACTATAGAAAAAAATGTCTTTATTTTTTGCAAAAATGTTCTGTCTTTTAAATAACATATTTGCAAAAATATGAAATTTTATTTTTTGTCCTCTAAATTGCATTAATTCCTAAAAAGAAACTGTGGGGTCAAAATACTCATGACAACCCTCATTGAATACATTCAAATGTGTATTTTTTATGATTCAATCATTTTTATTAACATTTTCAAGCAATATCCATCAGCATTATAAAGTAATGTATTGAGCTGGAGAAAATGTACATTACAAACATAGTTAGAACCCATTTCTGGCATTCCTTAAGATATCTGGTTTTCCCCACATTTCCACTTGACTCATCCACGATCTTAACTAAAAGTAAAGACAAAAAAGAAAACACAACGAAATCCAACAACAAGGAGGGAAGACAAACATGGGGGTGTGGGGGGAGGGAAAAAAGAGGAAAAGAGGTAGAAGGGGGTGGGGGGATAGGAGATATGACCTTGCTCACATGATGCAGCGAACTCACAAGGGGGTCTAGTCGACCTTTTTCGAGCCACACTTTAAATGGGTCTGAAGCCCTCATAGCTATCCAGGGACTCCATAGTTCGCTGGCATCGATCCGTTCCTGACCAACCTCAGAGCTCTCCTCCTCATATCTCATGAGTAAGTCTAGTTTCTCTGTCCAGATGATCCTTGATGGAGGGGAGGTAGATCGCCACAGACTGGGAACCGACATCCTCATCGCCAGTACAGTCAAATGCAATAACTTCACCTTAGCTTTGGCAATCGACCCTGGGTGCATTAGGAGAAGGGCCATCTCAACTGTTATGGACACCTATGACCTGGTCATGGCATTATATAACAATTCCACACTGCTCCACAGGTTGTTTACAGCAGGACACTCCCACCAGATGTGCGTCATTGTACCCGGACTGACCTGGCATCTCCAACACACTGGGGAGGCCCGGGCGTCCATTTGATGCAGCCTCGTCAGTGTCCTGTACCAGGGAGTGAGTATTTTGAAATTCTGCTCCTGGATTCTCCCAAATTTGGTGCTCTTGTGACAGAGAAGGAAGGCTCTCTGCCACTCCGATCTGGGGTACTGCTTCCCCAACTCCCTTTCCCACTGGTCCGAGTAGCCATGGAGGGAATCTCCCGTCTCGCCGGCAAGCAGCATTTTCTAAATTACTGAGATCCCATGCTCGACAGGGGACGACGTCATACAGAGATTATCGAATGGTGTCAGCTGTCATCCTCCGCAGCGGTTGGGCGTCAGGTACTCCACGTAGCCCCTCACCTGCAGATAGCTTAGCCATGCTCCCGGAGGGGGTCTGGAGCCTAAGTAAAACTCCTTCAGGGGCTTCACTCCCTCCTGTGACATCACATCTCGAACTCGTGGGATCGGGGAACTAGGAAGGGACAAGATAGTGTCTGTGTTCCATGTGGCCGTGAATTTCGGATTAGCTACCAGTGGGGTAAGGGGGCCTGGGAGGGATGTCAAGCCTAGCCTCAGCGCAAATGTCCCCCATATCCTAAGAACATTCAGTAGGAGTGGCAATAGTGACTTAAGGCCCCCTATTGACCGCCTTGGGATCCATTGGGAGCCCTGCGTCATTCTGCAATCTGGTGTGTGTTCTATTTCGACCCACAGCTTAGATGTTTTTCCCTGCATCAGAGTAAGGATGAAGTTTGCCAGACATGCCTTATAATAGAGTGAAAAATCCGGGAGCCCTAAGCCCCCCCCCCCCTTCCTTGGTCCTTGTGAGCAATCTAAAGCTAAGCCTGGATCTATGCCCTGACCATACGAAGTTGATTATCAGGGAACGTATACTGAGAAGAAATTGTCTGCCTAGGTGAACTGGAAGGGTCTGACATAGGTACAAAAACTTCGGCAGGGAGTCCATACGGCCTTGACCCAACCCATCCAGCACACGTAGAGGGGGTTCTATTTATTCAGATCTGCTTTGAGGTTATTAAGGAAGGGTATGAAGTTTAATTCAAATATCCGGGCAGGGTCTGCAGGGAGCTGCACCCCTAGATATTTAATAGCCGAGGATCGCCATCTGAAGGGGAAAGATTCTGAGACCTCCGCCTCCTTTTGGGGGATAGTTAAATTTAATATCTCTGATTTTTGGAGGTTCACCTTAAAACTGCTCACCTGCCCAAATCTTTCGAATACCTTCATTACCACTGGTAGCCCCACCCTGGGGTTCGACAGGAACAGGAGGAGGTCATCCGCGAACAAAGCCATCTTATGTTTGGAGGGGCCCTCCGTCATATGCTTTATGGATCCGTTTTTCCTAATGGCATTGGCCAGTGACTCCATGGATAGTACATAGAGCAGAGGCGAGAGAGGGCAACCCTGCCATGTGCCGTTGTGAATCGAGATGGAGTCCGACAGGGCACCGTTCACCCTGATTCTAGCCGATGGCCCGTTATATAGTGCCATAATCCATTCTCTCATCCTCTGCCCTAGGCCCACCCGATGGAGGGTCCCCTCCAAAAACCTCCACCTGACCCTGTCGAATGCCTTTTCTGCGTCCACTGCTAGCAAGCAAAATGTGTATTTTTTTAAATGAGGTATTGTGGGGGCATCTATCATTCTGACACCTATAAGCCTTTGCAATCTCAGCTTGGTGTAGGAAAACAAAATGTTCCTCAAAATGTTAATGTTAAATTTGTACATCATCTAAATTGTTTCTAATGTGCATCCAGAATAAAGTAAACAGATGGAAATATATATCTCATCAAAAATTTGTACGGTATGTTTGCACATATTTGAGGTATTGCAGTTGAAAATGTGAAAAAATTACAAATTTTTCCAATTTTGGTGCTTTTTAAGAGGGGACTCCCTGCGGGGATTAACAGAACATGGCACAATGTCTTTATGCGCAGCACAAACCTTTCTGGTACGCATTGTAGGCACGTATGTCCTATTTTTTGCAGGTGTGTGAATTTTGCGCCTCTAAAATCAGACATGTGAGCCCTGTATAGGAAACCGATGGTTCTAATAGACACAATTTTTTTATGCGCACATAGGTGTGCAAAAAAATTACTCATCTGACTTCGGCCTAAAGTTTCCTTTAGGGCTCAGTCACACGGGCGTTTGTACACGCGTCTGTCAGTTGCATTTGCCGGCCGCATCTAAATAGAACCAATGCTTTTCAATGGGAATGGGCACATGTGCGAATTTTACATGCGCACAAATGCATGCGTCAAAAATGATAAGACACTGATTCACAGAACGCATGTAACTGCGTTCTGCGTCAAACCGGTGTTTTGTGTATGGGGAAACCCCTGGATGCTGTCGCTGAATTCATGAATGGGTGAGTGCTGCCTCTGATTGGCTGAGCGCAGGGACCAATCAGAGGCAGCTCTCAGCTGTCATTCAATAGCTGAGAGCTGCCTCTGATTGGTGACAGTGCTCAGCCAATCAGAGGCAGCCCTTTCAGCAGGCGGGGATTTTACATCCCCGTCTGCTTTAAAATCCTAAGAGCAGGAAAAGAGAAGGCTGGACGCGGCTGAGCCCCAGCAGCTGCAGAGAGGTGAGTATACATTTTTTAAACACATTTTTGGATTGATTTTCAGGGAAGGGCTTATATTTTAAGCCCTTCCCCGAAAATCACTGCAGCGCTTGCCAGCAGTCCATTGCTTTCAATGGAGCTGGCTGTATTGCTGGCTCCATTGAATTCAATGGGGGAGCATCGCTTTCCTCTGCCTCAGCTGTGACAGCTGTGGCAGAGGATTTCTTCATCTCCGCAGGGAGTCCCATTTTTACTAGACACTGTGACAATACTGTCACAGTGTCCAGTGACAATGGGACTCCCCGCGGAGATGAAGAAATCCGCTGCCACAGCTGTCACAGCTGTAGCACAGGATCGCAAAGTTCTCTGTATGTCAATGAGGCTGCTGCAGCTGCCACTGGCCCCATTGACCACAGGTGATACTCCTGGATGAGACAGCATCCAGGGGTTTAACATCCAAGGAATCCCCTGCTGCAGCTGTCACAGCCGCAGCAGGGGATAGCGGGCAGCGATCTTATTGAGCGGATAAACGCTGCTAGCAGTGTTTTTTCCGCCATGATGCCCGCTTTGGTTATGCAAATTTTTCAACGCATAACTGATACGTTCAAAAATTTGTGCGTCAAATTGCCCTTGTGACTGGGCCCTCACTGACACAGGAAAAGGCATAGTAATGCAGCTGCATCATCTCCCTTTTTTCCTGTATTCTGTTCACTGTACTACTCTAGTTGTATTTTTGGGTGATTAAGGGAATTTTTGAACAATGACGGCTCCGTCAGACAAACAAATTTTTCACGCATGTACAGGCGAAGGAAATAAAAACACACATCACATGTAGAAAGAAAATCGTGTGTCTGGCTGCATTTGCACTCACATGTCCTATCTTTTGCAGGTGCAAATCTTAAGCACTGAAAAAAAAAAAAAAGTACATGTGACCGCTTTAATTGGAAAGCATTGGTTCTAATTGAGCCGTTTTTTAAAACGCTCCTATACATGCTTGAAAAAAACGCTTGTCTGACTGAGCCCTACATTAGGAACCTTTTGCATTGCGATGGAATTTTCACAGAACACAGCGCCAAAGTGGATTTTGTCAATTCCGTAGACTTTAATTGCAGAATTACATCTCCTGTATGTTAGAAATCCACAACAATTAAGACATCCTTAATTCTGCAGCCGAAAGCTTTTCCACTGTAGAATTTAATCTTGCAGTTTTAGGGCTCATGTCCACGGGCAAAATATGATTTAAGATCCGCAGCGGATATCCCGCATGCGGATCCGCATCCCATAGGGATGCATTGACCACCCGCGGGTAGATAAATACCCGCGGATCGTCAATAAAAGGGATTTAAAAAAAAATGGAGCATGGAAAAATCCGGACCATGCTCCATTTTCGTGCGGGTCTCCCGCGGGGACGGCTCCCGCGGGCTTCTATTGAAGCCTATGGAAGCCGTCCGGATCCGCGGGAGACCTAAAATAGGAATTTAAAGTATTTACCATCCGGCGCGGGCGGGGAAGGTCAGCTGTTCCTCACGGCCGCATCTTCCTTGCTTCGGCTCGGCGGATGTGCCCGGCGCATGCGCGCGGCACGTCGGCGACGTGCCGGCGACGTGCCGCCGGCGTCAGGAATTCATCCGCCGGCCGAAAATGAAGATCCGGCCGTGAGGAACAGCTGATCTTCTCCGCCCGCGCCGGATGGTAAATACTTTTAAATTCTTATTTTCGGCGCTCATGTCCGCGGGGCAGGAGGGACCCGCTGCAGATTCTACATGTAGAATCTGCAGCGGATCTGATTTTCCCCGTGGACATGAGGCCTTAAAAGAAAGATGCACAGATTTTAACAGGTGCAGAATTCTAGCCCCATAGGGATAAAATTATGATGCAGAATTATCTGTGTAGACTAGTTCCGTCCCATGTGAAAGGTCCCTAAGAGCTTGCAGGAAGATGATGACGATGATGCCACTTTTTCTTAATAAGATATATTATAAATTTTAATATATTCACATGCACTACTAATCTATATATGCGTAATGATAAGCATGCTTTCTAGAAATATAAGAATATTTATCATTAGCATCAAGCATGTAACATAAAAATCTATTACACAAACTTCATTAATTATCTGTAAAACAATTTTAATCCTACATGTAGGTGTCAAGCAATCAAAAAGATTGCATAATGATGTTTTGGAAAACGGACCACCAAAAAAGACACATGACAATATAGCACCTCCTTCATTTAGCGTTGTGGACCTGGTTTATGTAAATACTATACAATGTACATGTCCTTGCTAATTTATTTACTAAACTGAATTGAGAACAAATTCTACTTTTGCTTTTCTCCTGAAATCTAGAGCAATATGATTTGCAGAAAATATTAAAACTAGCAAATCAGTCCTTTGCCATTTCCAGAGAGGAGTGAATCTCTAAAATACTGTATCTACAGTACATTCAACATATTTTCCATTGATCTTGTAAAATGTGAATCACTTTGATTTTCTGCAAATCCCATGACATGCAAATTAATTCTATGTTTGTAGAGATACATTTCTTATGGTTGCTACATATCACAAGGGAATTCATATTTATAAACAATCTTTTGCTTAGTACTGCATTCATTTTGCCATACAGTATATCTCTCTTACAAACTGCTAGCAACTTTCTATTTTAGTATCTCATTATTTTAAAACTTCACAGTTTTTCTTGAATTTTCACCATTACATATTCTCAATTGTCATTCCCCCTATCAACACTTCATCTTCCAACTCAACCTTTCTGATACATACACATGCTGTATCTAGACATTTTCTCATCGAAACTCTGAATAGATGTCATTAAATCATAGGTATAACTGTAATTTAAGCAAATTTGAATGGTAAGTTTTCATGTTCAGTGTCAAAGCAGCACAATTTGTGATGTATGGAAATATAAGTAACTGAGTAATGAGTCACACTTTGTAATGTTACTGTTTTCTGTCAAGTAAAATACTTTACCAGAGAAATTGTTGCTCACAAACACTAAAACCTAATGGTCTCTGATATTGCAAATAGTGAGTAATGTGTCAACAAAGTCCATGCAATGTAACTAAAAGTTTCTGAGGTTTGAAAAACTTGCAACTTGCCCCAGTAAGAATCTACAGTATGAAATAATATGTATATTACATGGAAAATATGCCACAAAGTAGATGAAATTGGAAATTACTGGCTGATTGAGAAGTGGCATACATCATGCCACTGACATCAATCAAGCATATTAATGGCATTCTCAGTGAAGATTGGAAGCTTCATGATATAGAATTTTTTTCAGTGAGAGATACAGTGATCTTAGCATAATTTGGAAGATGAAAGGTGCTATTTGAAAATAGTACAATAGTAAAAGAAACTCAGAGTATGTTTGACTTTCATCAAGAGAAGATTCAATCACAAAACTAGTTTTCTTTAATGCTGGAAAAGGTATCCTTCCCTAATTGAGACAAGATGCTCATAAACTGAACTTAAGTAACATAAAACAGTCAAAGTGTTATATATTATATAGAACTGCAAAGTTTTATACTTACTATTGACTATAAGAATAATATTACTATTTAACACATCACTAATATTACTACCAAATTGTTGAAAGACTTAGCTAAAGAATAAAAAAAATTTTTGGAAAAAAGCATGAAAATATTTAAAGGGGTTGTCCCGCGCCGAAACGGGTTTTTTTTTTTTCAACAGCCCCCCCGTTCGGCGCGAGACAACCCCGATGCAGGGGTTAAACAAGAACACCGGACAGCGCTTACCTGAATCCCCGCGCTCCGGTGACTTCTTACTTACCTGCTGAAGATGGCCGCCGGGATCTTCTCCCTCGGTGGACCGCAGGGCTTCTGTGCGGTCCATTGCCGATTCTAGCCTCCTGATTGGCTGGAATCGGCACGTGATGGGGCGGAGCTACAAGGAGCCGCTCTCGGGCACGAGCGGCCCCATTCAGAAAAGAAGAAGACCCGGACTGCGCAAGCGCGTCTAATCTGGCGATTAGACGCTGAAAATTAGATGGCTCCATGGAAACGAGAACGCTAGCAACGGAACAGGTAAGTGAAAAATTTCTGATAACTTCTGTATGGCTCATAATTAATGCACAATGTACATTACAAAGTGCATTAATATGGCCATACAGAAGTGTATAGACCCACTTTGTTTCGCGTGACAACCCCTTTAAGGCCCTTTTATGTGGAATAACAATCTAGCATGAATATATTAGTATGATAGCTTGCTTGACTAACTGTGGGACCCTGTAAAGCAAACACGCATTTGTTGATTGATCGAATCATTTGTACAGCCAAATAATTATTGCTGTTGGCTGCACATCTCCATGTGTGAACAAGGGATGTGCTGTCAACAGTGATGATTCTCCATGTGAGGCAAATGACCCAATCCCGCTCCACACAAATCCGAAACCTTCATGACTTAACTGTACATCATGGAGTTTTGAGGGGGTAAGAATAGTGCCACTGACAAGGTGTGGCATAACTTTACTATATTCAACCATTGCCATAAATTGATCCGTACCATTCTAGAGAAACACTACCTATTTGTAGCAGATAGCATTCTCTCTAAACCTAAAACTGACCTAATGGTTTTCCACCCTCGGCTAACCGACCTCATCCTGATATCTCCATCTCAGTGTGTGGCACCACCATAACTCCCAGACAGCACACCTGGGTGATTTTTGACTCTGATCTCTCCTTTACCCCCTACATTGAATCTCAGGCGCGAACATGCCACCTGCAACTCAAGAACCTTGAAGGAATCTGCCCTTTTCTCACTGTGGACACACTAAAAACGCTCACTGTTGCCCTCATCCACTCTCGGCTCGATTTACTGCAACTAGCTGCTGATCAGCCCCCCCCCCCCACCAGACTCTCCCCTTTCCAACCCATCCTGAATGCGGCAGCCAGGCTCATCCTACTATCCAGCCACTACTTGGACACCTCTACCTTGTGCTAGTCACTGCACTGGCTGCCCGTCCAATACAGAATTCAATTTAAACCCATTACCTTCATCCACCAAGCTCTCTATAGCACCGCGCCGCCCTACATTTCTTCCCCCATCTCAAATCACCACCCAGGCTCAGCCTTCCACTTTGCTAACAAAATCAGACTAAGTGCCCCTTTTATCCGAACTTCTCATTCCAGCTTCCAAGACTTCTCCAGAGCATCACCAGTCCTCTGAGATGCACTACCCAAAACTATCTAGGCAATCCCTGACACACAAAATTTCAAGCGCGCTCTAAAAATACACCTCTTCAGGGAGGCATACCACATCTCCTAAACCAAACCCTTCTGTACTCCCCCTGATAACATCCTCCTTGTCCTACTGACTGCAATCCCTGCTAGCCGCAATCAACCCCTGCAGTCATACAGATTCAGCCACTATAAGGCTTAAAGGGGTTGTCCCGCGAAAGCAAGTGGGGGTATACACTTCTGTATGGCCATATTAATGCACTTTGTAATATACATCGTGCATTAAATATGAGCCAAACAGAAGTTATTCACTTACCTGCTCCATTGCTAGCGTCCTCGTCTCCATGGTGCCGTCTAATTTCAGCGTCTAATCTTCCGATTAGACGCGCTTGCGCAGTCCGGTCTTCTCCCTTCTGAATGGGGCCGCTCGTGCCGGAGAGCTGCTCCTCGTAGCTCCGCCCCGTCACGTGTGCCGATTCCAGCCAATCAGGAGGCTGGAATCGGCAATGGAACGCACAGAGCCCACGGTGCACCATGGGAGAAGACCTACGGTCCACCGTGGGTGAAGATCCCGGTGGCCATCTTAGCAAGGTAAGTAAGAAGTCGCCGCAGCGCGGGGATTCGGGTAAGTACTATCCGTTTTGTTTTTTTTACCCCTGCATCGGGTTTGTCTCGCGCCGAACGGGGGGGCTATTGAAAAAAAAAAAACCCGTTTCGGCGAGGGACAACCCCTTTAAGTCTGACCATTGTCTATGTGTATAGCATTCCTCCCTCTCCACCTCGCCATACTTCGCACATCTCCAGTCCCTTTACCTTCTATATCACCCCATTATCTGTAGTATGTAAGCTCATTGGAGCAGGACCCTCGCCCCCTACTGTTTCCATCAATTGATTACTACATGTAACCGTAGTTTTTGTATTTTTGTACTTTTGTCATTCTATATCCTCCTCTTTTTGTAAGTGCTGCAGAATATGTTGGCGCTATACAAATAAAGATCATTATTATTATTGTATCACTTTCAGAAGAATATGCAGTTTAAAACCCAAGTTGCACCAAGTAATTTGAAGAGAATTAAAATTAAAGGGGTTGTCCCGCGCCGAAACGTGTTTTTTTTTTTTCAACCCCCCCCCCCCCCGTTCGGCGCGAGACAACCCCGATGCAGGGACCTAAAGAAAGCTTACCGGAGCGCTTACCTTAATCCCCGCGCTCCGGTGACTTCTATACTTACCGGTGAAGATGGCCGCCGGGATCCTCTTCCTCCGTGGACCGCAGCTCTTCTGTGCGGTCCATTGCCGATTCCAGCCTCCTGATTGGCTGGAATCGGCACGTGACGGGGCGGAGCTACACGGAGCTACACGGAGCCCCATAGAGAACAGGAGAAGACCCGGACTGCGCAAGCGCGGCTAATTTGGCCATCGGAGGGCGAAAATTAGTCGGCACCATGGAGACGAGGACGCCAGCAACGGAGCAGGTAAGTATAAAACTTTTTATAACCTCTGTATGGCTCATAATTAATGCACAATGTATATTACAAAGTGCATTATTATGGCCATACAGAAGTGTATAGACCCACTTGCTGCCGCGGGACAACCCCTTTAACAAATCACCACACTGGCAGCTTTTTCCTAAATTAATAGGTACATTTTGTTGTGGGAAGAAACAATTCAAATGTTGTAATAATAGAGAGAGAGAATAGAGCGGTCAGCTTCCACAACGGTGTTACAAAAGAGTAATTCCAAATAAAATCCTTTCTAAATTGCTCTTCTGATTTTGTCATTTATTTGCTAGAATGTCCTTGTTGGCTTCAATATATGATGATTCATTTTGTGTGAGTCGCATTTTATTTTCATTTATATACATGCAGTTTTGTTTCATTTCTTTTCATTATCAGCACCACTACTATCATTTTTATTATCACCATTCCCATTTACATGTTCTAAATTAATTAAAGCAGTGAAGAAAATGGTTGAGATTGAAGCAGTTAAGAATTTGCTTAAAAAGGAGGTACTATAATACTTCCTTAAAAACCTTCAAGTTCTTGAGAATCCTCTAGTGGCAGAATTTATGCCAGTGGATTGGACGAACTGAGCAACAAAGGTAAACTCCTGGTTCAAATCATTATACAAGATTGATCCAAAATATTCTGATGAGTCGGCGTCGCCCAGAGCTAGTGTAGCTATCCAGAAAATCCGGGTTTCCCTCAGAGGAATCCTCTGCCCTGAAGGGCCCGATAGATTGAAAAGCAGATGCCTTCCTCTGTTTGCAAGGCATTTCTAGCTTTGGTGCCTGTTACCAAGCCATAAAGAATCTGACTAAATCATCTCACAAAAGATTTACAGGATGGCGCTCTTAGGAAAAAGTTTTTTAACAACCTCTCAGATATGAAGCTACCTGCCGATTTTTTTGCCGATCTGCTCTGAAATTTATTGAGATTGAGCTCTCAGCTTCTGACCTTACCCAGAAGGGTTTTATGGCTTAAAGAGGTTTTGTCAAATTCTATACTTACCTATTCCTTTCCAGGCAGACTCATTACCGCATATTCTCCTCGCTGATCTTCTCCAGTCCCCCAGGTCACCTCACCGCAAGCCGGACGGATCCTCTTCTCCCTGTTATGAAATGCTAATTCTTTGCGTTCTTCTTCCTGCAGGTCCTTGTGACGTACTATTCACTGGCTAGGAAGGAATGCTAATCTATTGCAGAGACAGCACACATGCACAGTCTATGCAATAGTTTGCCACTCCTTGCTAGGCTATGAACACTACATCACTAGTGACGTAGCGTACATTACAGGGCAGGAAGAAGAATGCCTGTTAATGGACGCTTCAGGAAGCAGAAGAATCAGCCAGCTGGAGGTGAGATGACCCCCCCTCCCCGGGACTGCATGAGACAGGAGAAGATCGGCGGGGAGAAGATAAGGTAAGCAGACTGCCTGGGGAGGAATAGGTTAGTATAATTTTTTTTTATGACAGAACCCCTTTCAGGCATGGTCAGGAGACCCAAGAAACAGTGGTTTTGACCTTCTCAGAGACAAGACAGGTCATCTCCTAGGAACAGGGGAATGACCAGACAGCAAGGCAAGCAGACGAATTTCAAGCCCAAAGATTCCTCTTTGTCATCCTGTAAGAAGAAGCCCTTTTCTCAGAGCCCCATGGGCTTTGGCTTATAACACACACCAGTGTGGGTACTGTGCTAGCCAGGCAAGATACTACAGCAGATATCTGGGTTAGTTCTCTATTTCAATGGGGTTCCTACCCAGAGTTTTCTCTAGCTACTTAAATGTACTCTTACTTAACCCAGAGAACACACACAGCTAATCAAAGAATTTGTGAATAAAGGAGTTCTGGAGAAGGTTCATTTTTCACTAGCGGCACAGAGATAACTATACCAGGGGAATTGGTGTTAGCCTGGGAAATCTGTCTTCACCTTACTGCATAGCAGAAGAATGAGCAATAGCTGTATCTTTACTGTTCTCTCTATAACAATGCCAGGGGATGAGCAGAACAGGCCAGTGATTAATAAACAGTGCAAGGGACAGATCACAGAGGTGGAAAAGTAAGTACTATGAAAACATCTGTAAAATCTATAAAATAGGCTTTATTTAGGCACTGTTTTATGGAACAGTGCAGGCACAACTAGAGCTCTCTCTTCTGCTATGCAGCTAGGTGAAGATGGATTTCTCAGCCCCATCTTCACCTAGCTGCATAGCTGAAGAGGGGTTTAGGATGAAATATGTACAGAATTATCTAATAACACCTAAGGCAAAAATGCTCAGAATTACCTATTCTGCACATTAAACAAAAACATGTGTAGTTACTTTTTAAATCCTGCCCATAATTAAAAACCTATTTACATTTATTTAAAAAAAAATGTTTCTATCCCCAAATATTCCAGGACTACTGTTAGAATAGCTCTACCTGTGGTCTCTGTTCTGTGTCCACCTCAGTAATTGTTCCCTTGCTTCCCTCTCTGCTCTACTCCATAGAAGCAAGGCTGAGTAGATGTGTCCACATTGGAACATTGAGGAAACCTTCACACAGGATGTTTTAGCTTCAGAAAATCTGCTGTGGAATTTCTGTTGCATTCCTACAGATGGCCAGAGTTAACGAACTGTACAGAATTTGCTGCTTTTTTGTTGCAGAATTTGCATATGTAATCATATTTTATGTGCATTTTTATGATATGGTAGTCATAGTTCCTGCTTCTGAAATCACACTGGCAAACCTTATTACTAAACATCAAATATGGATTTTCATGTAGATTCAGAGCTTTAACACAGCATAAAAGCTGCAAAAACCATAACAATTCTTTATCCGCAGATTATGGTACAGTTTTTATCTCATTCTTCTTACCCATTGATCTCTATGGAGAAAATCCGCTGCACAGTTTCCAGAACATCGACATTCTGCAGATTTGTACACTGCAGCATTTTTCAAATCTCATTCTTTTCCACAACAGAAAAATTGCTCAAGGTGTGAAGGAGATTTGTACAATCGTATTCACTTACTTGTACGGTAAATAATTCAGAATTTCTACAGGCATTCCACTAGCAGATATTTCTGCAGCATTTTACTGTCTGTATGAAGGTATGAAATTCCACAGTGCAAGGAAAGTGATTTTACAAATCTCTTTCACACGTTGCAAAATTTTTCTGCAAATAGAGTATTGTATTTTTTGCAGCTTTTGTGCTGGGGAAATGCTCTGAATCTGCATAAAAATCCTCATTTGATGTTTGTTAATAATTAGAGATGAATGAGCATGCTCGTTCGAGCATTAGCCTGCTCAATGTACTCGTTAATTGAGCCGAGCACCACATGGTGCTTGGGTTGTCGAAAAGATTTCACCCTCTCCTCCTCACATGTTTTCAATGAAGCCGTGGCTGCTGCCGGTGGCTCCATTGAAAACAATGGTCTGTAGGCACCCGTGAATTGTTTTTCATGGAAGGTCTTTAAACATAAGCCCTTCCCTGAAAAACAATTCTTTTAATGTAAAAAAAATAAATAAATAAATAAACCTACCTCTCCGCCACTGTCATGTCCCCCGCAGAGATAAAGAACACATCTGCCGCATGCGGCAGATGTTTCCTTCATCCCCACTAGTAAAAAGAATTCCCTGCTGCACCTGCCACATTTGTGACATATGCAGTAAAAAAATTCTTCATCTCTGCGGGGAATAAAGAATTTCCTACCACAGCTGTCACAGCTGGTAAAAACAAAAGCATACTCACCTTTCTTCAGCTGCCGGGGCTCAGCCGCGTCCAGCCAGCTATTCACCCTCCACTGCTCTCAGTAGTATTCAGCAGGCGGGGATTTAAAATCCCCGCCTGCTGAATGGGCTACCTTTGATTGGCTGAGCACTGTGACCAATCAGAGGCAGCTCTCACCCATTAATGAATTCATGAATGGGCAAGTGCTGCCTCTGATTGGCTGAGTGCAGGGACCAATCAAAGGCAGCTCTCAGCTGTCATTCAATAGCTGAGAGCTGCCTCTGATTGGTCACAGTGCTCAGCCAATCAGAGGCAGCACTCACCCAATCATAAATGGGTGAGTGCTACCTCTGTTTGGCTGAACACAGAGACCAATCAGAGGCAGCTCTCAGCTGTCATTCAATAGCTGAGAGCTGCCTCTGGTTACAGTGTTCAGCTAATCAGAAGCAGCCCATTCAGCAGGCAGGGATTTTAAATCCCTGCCTGCTGAATACTACTGAGAGCAGTGCAGGGAGAAGAGCCGGCTGGACGCGGCTGAGCCCAGGCGGCGGAAGAAAGGTGAGTATTCTTTTTTTTATTTTATTCACCATTTCTTCTTGTTTTTCAGGGAAGGACTTATGTTTAAAGCCATTCCCTAAAAAAAAAACAATTACCGGGTGCCGGCAGCAGGATCCTCTACTGCAGTTGTCATCTGTGACAGCTGTGATAGGGAATTCTTTATTCCTTGCAGGGATGAAGAATTTCTTTACTGCATCTATCACAGATGTGGCAGGTGCAGCAGGGAATTATTTTTCCTCACAGGGATGAAGGAAACATCTGCCACATGTGGCAGATGTGTTCTTCAGCCCCACGGGGGACACGGCAGCGGCGGAGAGGTAAGTTTATTCATTTATTTATTTATTTTTACACTAAAATTATTCTTTTTCAGGGAAGGTCTTATGTTTAAAGCCCTTCCCTGAAAAACAATTCAGGGGTGCCGGCAGACCATTGTTTTCAATGAAGCCGCCAGCAGCAGCCGCGGCTCCATTGGAAACAATGCAGAGCATGGGTCACCTTGAAAAATGCTCGAATCTCCCATTGACTTCAATGGGGTTCGTTACTTGAACTGAGCTCTCAAGCATTACAAAAAGCCCAGCTCGAGTAACGAGCTCCCGAGCATTTTGGTGCTCACTCATCTCTATTAATAATACATATTGCCAGTGTGAGCTCAGAAGAAAGAACTACCGGTACTACTACAATATCACAAAAAAACAACACATTCTGTAGCAGAAAATCCACACTTAAGAATTCAATAAGGGCTCTGACACTCGAGCATAAGTGTAAATACACTCGCTTCTGCACAATGTATTTGCACAGTGAATGATTTTTTTTGCGCATGTAATGGCATATATTTCTTTTCTCTTCATTCACAATAGCTGCGCATTTGCCCGCACACAAAGACACACTAGCAATACATCATGCTGTCATCATTGACCCAGCCCTCTGTTACCACCCCTAAAAATTCAACATGTGTGGCGTGAAGCTATCAGGTACTTTCTGGGTTTGTGAGAGAGTAGCTGAGACTTGTATTCGGATGACGAGGATGTTCTTTTGCCTTGGTTGCTCTCTCGCAGATTTGGGCAGTCACGTGATATGCCGACGATGTCCCTAGAAGGAGGCTTCAGTGGTTCACGGTTCATCCTCTGATGTCCTAGAGTGCTGGCCTCTGCTCAACTAACTAAATTGATGAGCATCTCAACTCGGATGAACATGCTTCCTAAAAGAGAAAACACTTTTCAAAATGTCTGCCGTGCCTCCCTGGAACTAGCGACAAACTTTATAGCATCCTGACAGAGGGCTGCACAATTGCGCAGTTTTTGCGCATGTTCTTGCCACTCCCATAGACTTCTGTGGGATCTTTGGTGTGCAAATGTGAACAAAAAATAGAGCATTTCAAGTATTTTTTCACATGATGGAAATGCTCTCCAAAAACGAGTAATGTGAAATCAGTAGATTCTATTGCATGCGGTTTGCGCACACAAAAATATGCACAAATAAGCCGGTGTGAAGGAGCCCTAACTCTGCTCATCTGCAGAAAGTCAACAGAAATCCAGCAGCATCATTTCTGCAGCTAAAACTTGCTGTGTGAAGCTGCCCTCATGGTATGTTCCCACGCAGCAGAGAATGGTGTGGATTGTCTGCAGCGGGCAAATTCCACCTCAAAACCGTGACTGAAAATGAAATAAAATACAAAGTTGTGGATTTTGATGTTGATTCACAGCAGATTTCATCCTTGCAATTGGTATGGTGCAATTATTAGCACATTGTATGGCAATAGTATTTAAACATGTGTATGGCTTTTGATATGCAATCCATTAAGCCACATGCAATTTCACATTGATCATTTTTAGTCTTTAGGGGTAAAAGAATTAAAGTTAGGCTTCTTAGAAAAATTAATTACATTATTTCTGAAAATAAAGTGGTTTTCTGAGTTTCTCTTTTTCACTAACTATTACACAGTATTGTATACTTTAAAATGGTGTTGTTCTAAAGATAAAAAAAATCAGTTTGTGTGCTTCATATAATAAAGTGTCATAACTACATACGTATAGGTCAACTCAAACTCTGTAAATACAGCCCTCTGATGAATTCATGAATGGGTGTGAGTGAGGGCTGGCCTCTGATTGGTCAGGCTGTGACCATTCAGAGGCATCTTATTCAGCAGGCGGGGATTTTAAATCCCCGGCTGCTGAATACTACTCACAGCTGTTCAGAGCAGTTCAGGAGAACTGCAGCCTGCCGCGCTGAACTCCGTCTGTCGGCACCAGGTGAGTATATATATATTTTTTATTTTTACACATTTCTGGATGAATTGCAGGAAAGGGCTTATATATTTAACCCCTTTCCGACAATTCATCCCGCGATCGCCGGCAGCCCATTGCATTCAGTGGAGTCGGCTGTATTGCCGGTTCCATTGAATTCAATGGGCAAACATCGTTCTTCTCTGTCACAGCTGTTACAGCTGTGGCAGAGAAGAAGGATTTGTCTTCTATATGTTCTCAATGGGGTTGGCGCTGCTGCCGCCGGCCCCATTGAGCGCATATAGAAATGATTTCTCAGGGAAGAAAGTTAAAGTAACCCGAACATCCGAACATCGTGTGGTGTTCGTTACGAATAACGAACATCCCGAACACCCTAATATTCGCCCGAGCATCAAGCTCGGACGAGTACGTTCGCTCATCTCTAATCATGATGGTTAATTTTATTTGTAAGAAAAAACTTACATTATAGAACAAAGGGAAACAACTAAAGAAATGCATTAGATTTAATTTACTTCCTATCCCTGCTAAAAAATGCAGTCTAGGAAACACAAAAATATCTTCATGACTCGAATACAAAAACCCAAATTAGTAGCACCCCTCACTTTCAGCAACTTGGAAAACAGAGGCAGGGTGCCCACAACGAAATTCCTTGGTTCAATGGATTAGAGGTATAAAATAAGAGGAATCCCAGCATTCCAATTCAAATATATGTCTATTTACGCACTTATTATTAGCTTGGAAGAGACTGCAGATAGGGCTGAAACGTTGGGCTTATTCTTGTGAATAAAACAACACATTTGCATTGGAGTGCTGCAATTCCTCATGATCAGAATGCGGCATTAAGTTAATTGGTCTGGACAAAAAGACTCCTGGTCATGAACAGATATATAAATAAGGAATTTAATTAACTTAAGATTTCATCAAAAATATCAAAATTCTGTACACTCAAGCTTAGATTTTCTCTACTAAAATGTAATTGTTAAAATATTATTCTGATGTTCTTTTTACACTTTCCACTTTACCTGTAGACGAAGACATAGCTTTCAAATGAATGAGTTTGTGCTCTTTTGATTTAAAAAAAGCACTTTATTTTATATAGAAATTAAAGATAAGTTTAATAAAAGGACGCAGTGGTGTTTTTTTGTTACCTTTTAATGTACAATATAATTTCATAGTAGTTTTTCAGTATAATTTTCTATGCCAAATATAGATTTTAGTATATAAGAACTTATAAGCCTTGTTTTGTGATAAAAAGTACAGTATTTAGGCATTAGTAATAACGTTTCACAATTAAACTCTTTAAATAGAGTCTTTTTGTTCTTGCATTGTCCTCAACAAAAGTATTCCAAAGAATTTCCTGGTCAGTATAAGGAGAGGAAGTCTTTTGTATATCCTCTAGGTTGGTTTGTCTGTTTAATTCAAATAAAAGCAGTCTTAACAATGCGAGTCTTTATAGGTAGAGATATCCAACCCAGTATACAAGGTTAAATAACAAGAATGATGTTGGAAAAAACACTCTGGAGTAGGAGTCCAATTCTAGAAGGTCTATATGTATCCGTCCTCGTCTCCATGAGCCTGATTTACATTCATCATAGCAACAAAAGAAGCTTTGACAGTCTTTACCATCCAGACACTCATAGACACATGCTTCTTCAAATTCTTGCCAGTACATGGCATTGTTCAAAGTAATGACAGTCGGGGGAGGTCTCATATCCAGTACAGAATAGTTCTTAAAAAAGAAAAAAAACAATGTTAATTTAATTTTTTCTTGGAAATAACAATTAAAGGGTACCTACACTTTCGCCTTCCAAGCAGGCCTGTTCCAATGGCTGTTTTCAGCTCCTTAAATAGTGTTATATGGGGCTGTTTTCAGCTGCCGAAAGGAGCCAAAAACAGCTGACGGACCAGGAGCACTCTGAAGGGGAAAGTGTGGATACTCTTTTATTAATTTATCACTTCATAAATTTTGCTACAGTACAAATATGCTTTCTTTATTTTTTTTAGCTATTCAAATGGAATGCAAAATGTATATGGTAAATACCATGATAAAACATTTTTAGATAATCTATTTATCTCTTAATAGTTTTTTCTGTGATAGGCCATCCATATTTGATCTGAATCCTAGCAGCTGTGCAAATTAATTGAATGATGTGGTGGTAGATGTTTAGCTCGGTTTCACTCATTTCTGTGTCTGTAATATGGACATTTATCTCAGCCCGACTGTGGCATTTACTGACCGGAACTCAGAGCATCATAGGAATATATAATGCTGCAAGTTCAGTTCAGAAAGCCATTCCCGACAATTCATTGTGAGATCGCCCGCAGCGCATTGCTTTCAATGGAGCCGGCAATAAAGCCGGCTCCATTGAATTCAATGCGCTGGACAGCTCCGGCCCGTTTCTATTGAAACGCGGCTAGGAGTAGTTTTTTCGGGCAATTTTTCGGCCCGGTCACACGATTTGCGGATGCGCATCCGTCATGCGATCCACAAATCGCGGGAAAAAAAACCCCCTTGTGACTAAGGCCTAATTGTAAATGTTCCTGGTACAATACTTCACTTAAATCGAACTAAGTTGCTGTAAACTGCAGTACCAAGCATAAGAGGATATGGATTGCACTACCCCAGACGATCAGATTAACCCATAACACCCACAGCTTTAAGCGTGACCTAAAAACATATTTCTTCTACTAATACTAATTCTTCTGCGTTTACCCCTCTTCTATGTTCGGAAGCTGACCCCTTCATCCCACTGTATCCCTCACACCCTACACACTCCAACTCAATTCTTATCTGCACAAAAAGAAATACCACTAAAAAAAAGTAAAACATTGCTGAAATAGCAGGTGCAATTACACTTGCAAAACTACTTCACAAAAACGGATTAGATGCTTTAAAAATAGTTTGTCTATGTGAGCTCTCCCAGTGAGTCAGCAAGGGCTATCTGATATTTTACTTCAGCCTTAAGTTCCTATGAGGACATGGTTTTTGTGGAGATCGAGGGCTTTGTGATTATTTTGGTTTCTGATTGGTAGTTGGAAGGGCTATTTTTCTTTTAACTATGCTCACTTGTTCACCTTTCTCAGAGTATGATACAGAAACCCTTTCCTATCTAGCGCAGTGTACAAGGAGACCCATGTGTTACAAACCAACATTAAAGATAAATGTAACAACAAATTTCAAGAAATTGCATCACTGATACTGACTATGAAAAGAATTGGACAGCAACCTAAAAAGTAAGAGTGTCTTAAAATATGATTTTAAGACACTCCTGTACACTTAATAATAGGATTTTGCTTTATTTTTCCTTAAAATGCTTGTGAATTTCTCTGCACACAGCTTCTAACAGCTGCTACAGATCACTGCTTAATCCATAACCACTTCTTAGCAAGTGATGTAAGGACTGCAGAGTTTCTGTACCGGAAAGCTGACTTATCAGCTGTTTCATGCTCCATTAGCATATGCTGCCTGCACAGACCCTGTCTCTGGAGCATAGAACAGCTGAAGCTGGGAGCCATTATGCCAGAAGAGTGGTACATAACTGCTACAGTCTCTGATTGGCTGCAGCCATCAGGTGGTTGTTGTTTGTAAAGAAAAAAACAGGAGGACTGTGGAATCTGCAACACTGAACCACCAGGGAGAATAGCACAGGTGAGTAGAGCTTCTTTTATTGTTTTAACATATCCAACTCTTGGACAATCCCTTTAAAAAAGTGTTTATAGCAAATAAATTGATGGCAGGCTCTGTCTGTCTAGTTTAATTCCTATTATGAGACAAAGCATTGGTTAGACTTTTAGATTCGGGAATCTAAATAATGTAGGTTATACAATATCAAACATTTGAAAAGATCTGGAAGAAATTGCTTAGTTTCAAAAACATGTCAAGGAAAATAGTATCTGTGTCAGAACAATAGATGTGGGACCCACTATGCCACAAACCAATTTGATTTGGGGCTTCTTCTTATATTAACCTTTTAACTCTACCAAATATGCCTTGGCTTTCACTGCAGGGTTACTTAGATCACCACCCGAAAAGTAGTCCTTGTGTTGTGGCAGTTGACATATTGATAAACTGATCAATGTAACAGTATTGGGGTACCAAAGGAGCAGGCAAAAATGTGGCAGTGGAAAAAGACCGAGGTCAGATGTACATTGTGCACGAAATACGCAGTAAAATTATGCTCGTGTGAGCCCTGTCAAAATGTGTCGGTATATACTGACAGTCAATATGTATGTTTGGCTTGTAAATTATAAAAACAAAACTGTTTTAAGAATTTCTATATATACTACCTCCATATTGTAGTAGATAATTACAAAAAGCTATAAGCTTTGCTGGTAAGATACCATGAATTCCATTCCTTTTTTATAGGAGACATCAATAATATTCTAGATGCTCGCTAGTATAAAAGTAGGCATAAAGTTAGAGCTACGGGTGACACAACTCCTTTTAGACTTGTTTTACGCAATTTGTGGAGAATGTACTCCTGTAACACATATCACTAATCCAATTGTGACTCCACACAATCTTCATTATTGAGGACATAGCTGGCCTCATGGAATTTGCTGATGCTGGCTTTCATGTGTTGTTTACAATACCTACCGACTAGAGATGAGCGAACGTACTCGTCCGAGCTTGATACTCGTTCGAGTATTAGCGTGTTCGAGATGCTCGTTACTCGAGACGAGTACCACGCGATGTTCGAGTTACTTTCACTTTCATCTCTGAGACGTTAGCGCGCTTTTCTGGCCAATAGAAAGACAGGGAAGGCATTACAACTTCCCCCTGCGACATTCAAGCCCTATACCACCCCCCTGCAGTGAGTGGCTGGGGAGATCAGATGTAATCCGAGTATATAAATTGGCCCCTCCCGCGGCTCGCCACAGATGCATTCTGATAGAGATCAGGGACAGTGCTGCTGGTGCCGGAGCTGCTATAGGGAGAGCGTTAGGAGTTATTTTAGGCTTCAAGAACCCCAACGGTCCTTCTTGGGGCCACATCTAACCATGTGCAGTAGTGTGGAGGCTGCTTTTTGCAGTGTTGCACTTTTTTATTTTTTTTTTGTATATCGGCCGTGCAGAGCATTGCGTCCTGCAGTAATTTTACATTGTCCAGGGCCAGTAGTGGTGAGGCAGGGACAGAAGACATATTTAGTGTATATAGGCAGTGGGCCTTTCCAAAAACATTTGAGAAAAAAAATCTATTTGGGCTGCCTGTGACCGTCCTCAGTGTACTGGGTCTCTCCTGGGGGTAGTTGTCCTAATTCATACGCAGCCAGCTAAGTGTTACAGCAGGCTTGTGCAAAATTCTTTCCTGCCTCTGTGTTGCCTCTTACATCACCGCTGTATTCCTGTCCACAAGTGTACTGGGTCTCTGCTGGGGGTAGTTGTCCTAATTCATACGCAGCCAGCTAAGTGTTACAGCAGGCTTGGGCAAAATTCTTTCCTGCCTCTGCTGAGCGTTCTGTAAGCGAAGTCAGCCTCCAACCACAGGCCAATAAGCGGCACATTTAATTACAGCGTTCTGTTTCTGCACTACTGGTAATACAGCATGCTGAGGGGTAGGGGTAGGCCTAGAGGACGTGGACGCGGGCGAGGACGTGGAGGCCCAAGTCAGGATGTGGACACAGGCCGAGCCAGTGCGGTGGCCAGGGGTAGAGGCAGGGCCAGACCGAATAATCCACCAACTGTTTCCCAAAGTGCCCCCTCGCGCCATGCCACCCTGCAGAGGCCAAGGTGCTCTAAGGTGTGGCAGTTTTTCACAGAGACGCCTGACGACCAACGAACAGTGGTGTGCAACCTTTGTCGCGCCAAGATCAGCCGGGGAGCCACCACCAACAGCCTCACCACCACCAGCATGCGCAGGCATATGATGGCCAAGCACCCAACAAGGTGGGACGAAGGCCGTTCACCGCCTCCGGTTTGCACCATTGCCTCTCCCCCTGTGCCCCAACCTGCCACTGAGATCCAACCCCCCTCTGAGGACACAGGCACGAGTGCCTACCGGCCTGCACCCACACCCTCACCTCCGCTGTCCTCGGCCCCATCCAGCAATGTCTCTCAGGGAAGCATCCAGACGTCGCTAGCGCAACTGTTAGAGCGCAAGCGCAAGTACGCCGCCACGCACCCGCATGCTCAAGCGTTAAACGTACACATAGCCAAATTGATCAGCCTGAAGATGCTGCCGTATAGGCTTGTGGAAACGGAGGCTTTCAAAAGCATGATGGCGGCGGCCCCGCGCTACTCGGTTCCCAGTCGCCACTACTTTTCCCGATGTGCCGTCCCAGCCCTGCACGACCACGTCTCCCGCAACATTGTATGCGCCCTCACCAATGCGGTTACTGCCAAGGTCCACTTAACAATGGACATGTGGACAAGCACAGGCGGGCAGGGCCACTATATCTCCCTGACGGCACATTGGGTGAATTTAGTGGAGGCTGGGACAGAGTCAGAGCCTGGGACCACTCACGTCCTACCCATCCCCAGAATTGCGGGCCCCAGCTCGGTGCTGGTACCTGCGGCGGTGTATGCTTCCTCCACTAAACCACCCTCCTCCTCCTCCTCCTCCTCCAACGCAACCTCTGTCTCGCAATCAAGATGTATCAGCAGCAGCAGCACGTCGCCAGCAGTCGGTGTCGCGCGGCGTGGCAGCACAGCGGTGGGCAAGCGTCAGCAGGCCGTGCTGAAACTACTCAGCTTAGGAGAGAAGAGGCATATGGCCCACGAACTGCTGCAGGGTCTGACAGAGCAGACCGACCGCTGGCTTGCGCCACTGAGCCTCCAACCGGACATGGTTGTGTGTGACAACGGCCGTAACCTGGTGGCGGCTCTGCAGCTCGGCAGCCTCACGCACGTGCCATGCCTGGCCCATGTCTTTAATTTGGTGGTTCAGCGCTTTCTGAAAAGCTACCCACACTTGTCATACCTGCTCGGAAAGGTGCGCCGGGTCTGCGCACATTTCCGCAAGTCCAAGACGGACGCTGCCACCCTGCGGACCCTGTAACATCGGTTTAATCTGCCAGTGCACCGACTGCTGTGCGACATGCCCACACGGTGGAACTCTACACTTCACATGTTGGCCAGGCTCTATGAGCAGCGTAGAGCTATAGTGGAATACCAACTCCAACATGGGCGGCGTAGTGGGAGTCAGCCTCCTCAATTCTTTACAGAAGAGTGGGCCTGGTTGGCAGACATCTGCCAGGTCCTTGGAAACTTTGAGGAGTCTACCCAGATGGTGAGCGGGGATGCTGCAATCATTAGCGTCACCATTCCTCTGCTATGCCTCTTGAGAAGTTCCCTGCAAAGCATAAAGGTAGATGCTTTGCGCTTGGAGGCGTGGGAAGACAGTATGTCGCTGGATAGTCAGAGCACCCTCATGTCTATATCTCAGCGCGTTGAGGAGGAGGGGGAGGAGCATGAGGAGGAGGGGGAAGAGACAGCTTGGCCCACTGCTGAGGGTACCCATGCTGCTTGCCTGTCATCCTTTCAGCATGTATGGCCGGAGGAGGAGGAGGAGGATCCTGAAAGTGATCTTCCTAGTGAGGACAGCCATGTGTTGCGTACAGGTACCCTGGCACACATGGCTGACTTCATGCTAGGATGCCTTTCTCGAGACCCTCGCGTTACACGCATTGTGGCCACTACGGATTACTGGGTGTACACACTGCTCGACTCACGGTATAAGGAGAACCTTTCCACTCTCATACCCGAAGAGGAAAGGGGTTCGAGAGTGATGCTATACCACAGGACCCTGGCGGACAAACTGATGGTAACATTCCCATCCGACAGCGCTAGTGGCAGAAGGTGCAGTTCCGAGGGCCAGGTAGCAGGGGAGGCGCAGAAATCAGGCAGCATGTACAGCGCAGGCAGGGGAACATTCTCCAAGGCCTTTGCCAGCTTTATGGCTCCCCAGCAAGACTGTGTCACTGCTCCCCAGTCAAGGCTGAGTTGGCAGGAGCACTGTAAATGGATGGTGAGGGAGTACGTAGCTGATCGCACGACCATCCTCGGTGACGCCTCTGCCCCCTGCAACTACTGGGTGTCGAAGCTGGACACGTGGCCTGAACTCGCGCTGTATGCCCTGGAGGTGCTTGCTTGTCCTGCGGCTAGCGTCTTGTCAGAGAGAGTGTTTAGTGCGGCTGGGGGAATCATCACGGATAAGCGTACCCGCCTGTCAACCGACAGTGCCGACAGGCTTACACTCATCAAGATGAACAAAGCCTGGATTTCCCCAGACTTCTCTTCTCCACCAGCGGACAGCAGCGATACCTAAGCAATACGTAGGCTGCACCCGCGGATGGAAGCATCGTTCTCTATCACCATCAAAAACGGGGACCTTTTTGCTTCATCAATCTGGGTATTCTATTCATCCTCCTCCTGCTCCTCCTCCTGAAACCTCACGTAATCACGCCGAACGGGCAATTTTTCTTAGGCCCACAAGGCTCAATCATATAATTTTTGTAAACAATTTTTATACGTTTCAATGCTCATTAAAGCGTTGAAACTTTCACCTGAACCAATTTTTATTTTAACTGGGCTGCCTCCAGGCCTAGTTACCAATTAAGCCACATTAACCAAAGCGATTAATGGGTTTCACCTGCCCTCTTGGTTGGGCATGGGCAATTTTTGTGAGGTACATTAGTACTGTTGGTACACCAATTTTTTGGGGGCCCTCGCCTACAGTGTAATCCAATTAATTTTTTGCCCACCTGCATTAAAGCTGACGTTACACCCTTCACAGTTATAGACTAAAATAATAATTTTTATTAAGATCCTTTTTAAAAAACACATATATGGGCTATGAAGACTCACATAACATAAACACAAAGGGATGTCACAATATCCCTTCCACACAACAAATATTTTCTTTTATATTTTAGTCAAGAGGTCCCAATGATAATCAATAACTGGAAAACCCTATGATCTTGACAGATAATGTATATGATCAATAGATGTGATCAAAGAGGTACAAGTGAGCTACAGAGCTCTTCAATGTATTGTATTTGCAAGTAGTATAGATGATCATAAGTAGATCAATTAATGAGATCCAAGAGAATATAGATAGACCCATAAGTCTATACTCAGATCATTTTGATATAGTCTGAGAGATACGAATGAGTCTATAAATTCGAGCTCAAATTCGGGCTCAGTTCGAGCTCAACGCGTTTCCCCACAAATACGTGGTTCATCAGGAGCAGAGCCTATATTGGGCTAACTACTTGTGTTAGTATACACACTACTGTGTTGCGTGATAGATGGATTCTCATTACAATACATTGAAGAGCTCTGTAGCTCACTTGTACCTCTTTGATCACATCTATTGTTCATATACACTATCTGTCAAGATCATAGGGTTTTCCAGTTATTGATTATCATTGGGACCTCTTGACTAAAATATAAAAGAAAATATTTGTTGTGTGGTAGGGATATTGTGACATCCCTTTGTGTTTATGTTATGTGAGTCTTCATAGCCCATATATGTGTTTTTTTAAAAAGGATCTTAATAAAAATTATTATTTTAGTCTATAACTGTGAAGGGCATAATTGTGAATACTATAGACTTACCTGCTCCTGTGAAAAAGCTGACGTTACATCAGCTGTGATGGGCAATGCAATGGGATATATTTATGTACCGCCGGTGGCTTCCTGGCACCCACCCATGCTGTGGGTCCACAGGGAGTTGTAACTGCATGTGTCCACTTCTAAAGAACCCCAGTCTGACTGGGGCATGCAGTGTGGGCCGAAGCCCACCTGCATTTAATCAGACGTTACCTCAGCTGTCCAGGGCACTGCAATGGGATACATTTATGTACAGCCGGTGGGTTCCAGGGAGCCACCCATGCTGTGGGTGCACACGGAATTCCCATTGCGGAGTTGTACCTGCCTGTGACTATTTATAAAAAACTGTGGTCTGACTGGGGCATGCAGACACCTTGACAGAATGAATAGTGGGTGGCACATAGGTTCCCCATTGCTATGCCCACGTGTGCAGCTCCTGATGGAAGTGGCACAGGATTTTATTTCTCATTGCTTCTGTACAGCATTGTGGGCTATCACCCCGCCCCTTTTAAAGAGGGTCGCTGCCTAGCCGTGCCAACCCTTTGCAGTGTGTGCCTGCGGTTCCTCCTCATGGCAGACGCACTTATAAATAGACATGAGGGTGGTGTGGCAAGAGTGCAGCTGAAGGCTGCGCAGGGACACTTTGGTGTGCGCTGTTGACACTGGGTCGTGCAGGGGGTTGGGCAGCATGTAACCCAGGAGAAGTGGCAGCAGAGTGTCATGCAGGCAGTGATTGTGCTTTGTTGGAGGTAGTGTGGTGCTTAGCTAAGGTATGCATTGCTAATGAGGGCTTTTCAGAAGTAAAAGTTGTTGGGAGGGGGGGGGGCCACTCTTGCCGCTATTGTGGCTTAATAGTGGGACCTGGGGACTTGAGATGCAGCCCAACATGTAGCCCCTCGCCTGCCCTATCCGTTGCTGTGTCGTTCCCATCACTTTCTTGAATTGCCCAGATTTTCACAAATGAAAACCTTAGCGAGCATCGGCGATATACAAAAATGCTCGGGTCGCCCATTGACTTCAATGGGCTTCGTTACTCGAAACGAACCCTCGAGCATCGCGATAATTTCGTCCCGAGTAACGAACACCCGAGCATTTTGGTGCTCGCTCATCTCTACTACCGACGTGTCAACTTTACCTTTCCATGGAATTCATGAAAGTATTTAATATCTCACGAAACAAATTCAATACTTTCTCACATCAATGCTTATAGCATAAACAAGTACAACAGAAAAACATAAATTTTTGACCCGAGAGGACAATTAAGAAAAAACACATCCATACCTAGAGCATTTTCTGATAAGTCCCCCATGTATGTAATACTGGACCTGTCCACATCCTTAGCCCTTAGTTTATCCATGTGGAAAGTGCCTTATACCTGTGGTTGAGTAGCTGAGACCTTGCATGAATACTTTGTCTTTAACACTTGCTCAGTTTGCCTGCCTTCTATATGGCATGTCATGAAGGCATTTTTGAGAACTGTATTTATTAGAGAAATGTATTAAAGAAACATACCTGTCAGCTAGACCAGCTCGAAGGAGCTTAGAGATGCTAAAAATGCTCTTGTATGTAATTCTACCCTAACAACTCATAGCAGGCTAAACTTGACTCAAGCTTTTGCTACTCAAAATTTGTTGAAAGCAGCTATAATTCCTTCAGAAACTGAAATATTTTGAGGATGGTAAAAGGGCAAGGCATTTTATGTTTGCAGTAATGGCAGTACATTGTGGTTCTACATTTTTACGTAGCATGTGTACTCAAAGTTGAGATGTAGTTATGTAGATATTATGCCAGAACTTTATAGAAGCATATGTATTCTAGGTACATTCTTCTGAAAGTAGTATTCAAATGTTCTAGGATAGAGTGAGACTCCCTATCTTGCAGAACCACAAAACTCTTTGGCTAAGCCCTTAACTTTAAAGGAATAAGAGCAGAATTAGAGTTCAATTGCGAACGATAAAACACCGGGAACTAAGGTTAGCCAGTAGAACTACACAAGAGATATTGTGATATTCCATTGCCCTACCACTTAGCACCTTATGATGCCTATTTTCAGGAGAAAACCTATGCAAGAAGCCAGAGGCGTAACTTGAAGCTTCTGGGCTCCATGGCAAAATCTGTAACAGGGCCCCCAACTATAATGCTTTATTCATAGAATTAGGCTTCCTATATGGAGAAGAGAGACCTTATGGGCCCCCTAAGGCTTCTTGGCCAAAGTGCAACCGCATCCCCTGCATCCTCTATAGTTACCCCCATGCAAGAAGCTGTAGTAAAAGTAATTCATAGTTTCCTGAATCATATTGAGCGATATCACTCTTGATGGTTAATATCAAAATATTGGTAGTAGTAGCTATCTGGTTGGAGTTGCATCTTCTGTGATACTCCAAATCACACTTTGTTAATGCTTAAACAAATCTACAGTCCTTAGTTTAGGGCCACTATTCTTAAACATAAAAGTACCTGTGAAGAATATTGGCCATAGACTGACACCATCTTTAGATGCTGCAAAAGCATTTGGTACAGTGAGAGAAATTGTGCACTACATTATGGAACATGGGGTCCTGATCCACGTTTATATCTTGGGTCCAATTACTATACTCTGTTGCTATAAACAGGGTGAGGGCCAATGGTCACTTGCCTAAGAAGTTCACTCAGTACAGGGGGAAGGGTACTCCCTATCACCCCTGTTTTTTGCCATTGTGGTGAAATCATTGGCAGCAGTAATCATCTCCTGAGGTAAATGTTACCATGCAGGGCAGCGCAGGATCCCGCGGTCAGCGCGCGCCACCCCGGCGTCGGCTCCGGCGTCCTGGAGCCCTGACGTCGGGGCTCTCCCGGCGACGTGAACGGCTGGTGCGCGGCGGCGTGGGCGTGTCTGCCCGTAGGGCGCCGCCCGCACTCCTCCACCTCTCTTGTGCAGTAGTGGGGGAGCTGGCTCCTCCCACTCTCCGCCCCGGGGCAGAGTCTTTCGTTTATAAGGCTGGCAGTGACCTGAGCTCACGGCCAGTTATTGGTTCTGTTAGCCACTAGTCAGTTCTGCCTGTGTCAGTCAGTACTAGTTGCTAGTCAGTCTCTCTCTAGTTTGCCTTTTACTCTGTTCTGGTTCTGTCTGCTACTAGCTAGTCTGCCTGCAGCTACTCTCACCTAGCCCTAGTTTGCCAGTCAGTTTCTTTCAGCCTGCCTGTAGCCTTGTTTGTTCTGTTGGTCTGTTCCATCTGCCTCTCTGTCTGCACTCTGTCCCCCGATCAGTTAGTTTCTCTTGTCAGTCGCCAGGTCCCTAGCCAGCGCAGGGACCGCCGTCCAGTTGTCCGCCTGCGATTAGCCAGGTCCGAGGCAAGTAGGCAGGGACAGTGGGGTGCGGGAAGTTCAGGGCACCCCGCCTGGCGCTCGGGGGTCAGAGTGCTGTAACAGTAATATGCTTTAAATGTGGAGAACAGAAAAATTTATGTGGATGATCTACAGTTTTTGAGTGATCCTACGGATCTCTGGAAAGTGCAAAGTCAGTTATTGCCCAGTTTGGTGACATTTAGAGATGAGCGAGCACCAAAATGCTCGAGTGCTCGTTACTCGAGTCGAACTTTCAGTGATGCTCGAGAGTTCGTTTCGAGTAACGAACCCCATTGAAGTCAATGGGCGACTCAAGCATTTTTGTATATGACTGGTGCTCCGCTAAGGTTTTCATTTGGGAAAATCTTAGCAAATCACCAAAGTCATGTAAAAAACACAGAAATGGATAGGGCAGGCGAGGAGCAACATGCAGGGCTGAATTTCGGGCTTCGAGGTCTCACTGTTAAGCCACAATAGTGGTAAGAGTGAGACCCCACCCCCCCACCCCGCACTGTCAGCATAAAGATCGTTCTCCTCTGCCACAGCTGTAACAGTTGTGGCAGAGGAGAACGATGTTAGCCCATTGAATTCAATGGAGGCGGCAATACAGCCGGCTCCATTGAAAGCAATGGGCTGCCGGCAAGCGCGGGATGAATTTTCGGGAAGAGCTTAAAAATATAAGCCCTTACCTGAAAATCATCCTAAAATGTGTAAAAATAAAAAAAAAATGTATACTCACCTTTCCGCTGCAGCTGGAGTTCAGCCGCGTCTGGCCGGCAGTTCTCCTGAACTGCTTTCTGTAGTATTCAGCAGGTGGGGATTTAAAATCCCCACCTGCTGAATGAGCTGCCTCTGATTGGTCACAGCCTCACCAATCAGAGGCAGCTCTCACTCACCCATTCATGAATTCATGAATGGGTGAGTGAGAGCTGCCTCTGATTGGTGAGGCTGTGACCAATCAGGGGCAGCTCATTCAGCAGGCGGGGATTTTAAATCCCCGGCTGCTGAATACTACTCATGGCAGTTCAGGAGAACTGCCGGCCTGCCGCGGCTGAACTCCGTCTGCCAGGACAAGGTGAGTATATATATATTTTTTATTTTTACACATTTTAGGATGATTTTCAGGTAAGGGCTTATATTTTTAAGCCCTTCCCGAAAATTCATCCCGCGCTCGCCGGCAGTCCATTGCTTTCAATGGAGCCGGCTATATTGCCGGCTCCATTGAATTCAATGGTCAGTGCTCGTTTAATCGAGATGAGTACCGCGTGGTGCTCGTCTCGAGTAACGAGCATCTCGAGCACCCTAATACTCGAACGAGCATCAAGCTCGGACGAGTATGCTCGCTCATCTCTAATTAGATCCCTTAACAGCTCCATGCATAACACAAGGTATTTCAAGCGTGACTTGGTTTAAATACTTAGGCATCATAGTTTCACCCAGTTTTAAGAGATTAAATCTAACACCTCTGCCAAAAAGATTTAAACAAAAAATTGCAGTATGGTTTAAGTTACTTTTTTGTAGTTGGAAATGTTACTCTTTTTAAAATAATGTTAATGCCACAGTTACTATAAGTCCTCCATACTACTCAAATATGAACATAATTGAACCAGTATTAATACATCAATGCACTGTTCAGGGACTATATATAATATAAGGCCAAGCCAAAAATTATATTAGAATCACTGCAAAGAAAAATGAAGTGGGCCTTGCCATTCCCAAACCCTGGATATACTACTTGGCAGTGCAGTGTCAACACCAGAATGGTTGGGGTGAGCAAACATAATTAATTGTTATGCACTGGCTTGCATTGGGAAGTCTTCAGAACCTTTACATTTTTCAACATTTTGTTATTTTTTGGCCTTGTCCAAATTAAAAACAAAAATCAATTTTTCCCCATCATTCTGCACTCAATACTGCCTATTCCTCTTAATCATTTTTGAGATATTTCTACACCTTGATTTGAGTCCAAATATGGTAAATTCAGTTGATGTGACATAAATTTAAAAGACACACCCCTGTCTATATAAGATCTCACAGCTCACAATGCATATCACAGCTAAAACCAAGCCATGAGGAGGAAAAAACTGCCTGTCGAGCTCAGAAAAAAAGATAGTGGTAGCATAAATCTGAAGAAGCCTTTGAAGAAACTTGTGCTGCACTCAAAGTTCCCAAGAGCACAGTTCCATAATTAATCCATAATAGAGATGAGTGAGCGTACTCGCTAAGGCAAATTACTCGAGCGAGTATGGGCATTTTTGAGTACATGCCTGCTTGCCCAAAAAGATTCGGGGGCCGGTGGGGGTGAGCGGGGAAGGGGGGGGAAAGGGGGTAGATCTCTGTCTCTCTTCCCCCCTGCTCACTCCCACAACTCACCGCTCACCCCCGCCGGCCCCTGAATCTTTTTGGACGAGCAGGCATGTACTCGAAAATGGCGATACTCGCTTGAATAATTTGCCTTAACGACTACGTTCGCTCATCTCTAATCCATAATTCTTAAATGGAAGATGTCTGGAACAGCCATGACTCTTTCTATCGCTGGCCAACCCACCAAACTAGGTAATCGGGGGAGAAGGGAGAGATAACCAAGAATCCAATGGTCACTCTGGCTTCCCTCCAAAAATCCTGTGTGTAGATGGAGAAAATTCGAGCAGGTCAACTATCATTGCAGTACTCCACCAATCTGGGCAAAGTAGCCAGAAAGAAATCTACCTCCAGTAAAATACACATGAAAGCCCACTTGCAGTTTGCCAAAAAAACAACTAAAGGACTTAAGGTTTTTTTACATGGGTCAAATGTCGGGCAAACGATGCCCGACACTTGTCCCTGTGTTACCTCACTCCCGTGCTCCTGCACAGGAGCTAGCAGAACAGGCTGGTTCACGGAGTGGCCAGCAGGGGGGCGGGCAGTGCAGGAGATTACTCTCTTCTCGCTCTCCCGTCCCCATCCATTCACATAACACAGCGGCCGTTCACTACTGAATAGCGGCTGTTTAAACTGCATGATGCGCGATGAGCTTCATCGCTCATCTTTCATGCTGAATGAACGATCAGCGATGAAGCTCATCATGCAGTTTGAACAGCTGCTGTTCAGTAGTGAACGGCCGCTGTGTTATCTCAATGGAGAGGGGTGGGGGAGCGAGAGGACCTTTACAAACCTAAGACTTAAGATTCTCTGCTCTGATAAAACCAAGACTAAACTTTTTGGCCCAATTCTAAGCGCTATGTTTGGAGGAAAGCAGACACTGCTCATCACCTGCCCAATACCATCTTTATAGGGAAATATGCTGAGAGGGTGCTTTTCAGTGGGTCGGGTGAGTAGACTGGCTGAGCTTAACCCTTTCCAATCCACTGTCTGACATCTAAAGACATTATGATTTAAGGCTGTACAGCTCCGATGTTGGAAGACGTCTTTCGGGGTTCTGTTACTGTATATTAATCCTGCTAGCCATAATAAGCCGCTCCTGCAGTCATACCGATTCTGCCGTCAATGTCTTACCATTGTCTGTGTATAGAATCCCCCACTCTCCACCTCGCCATACCTACCGTGCACATCTCCGGCCTTCTACCTTCTATATCACCCCATTACTTGTAGTATGTAAGCTCTGTGGAGCAGGACCCTCACCCCTATTGTTTTCATCAACTGATTACTATGTATCCGTGGTTCGGTAATTTTTGTATTTTTTGTCTTTCTGTATTCCCCCTGTCTATGAAGCGCTGCTGAATATGTTTGCGCTATACAAATAAAGATTATTATTATATTACCAGCCTTTCTGCTGTCAGAACCTATCCAACGTGTCACCTCATGCAGTACTGGCTTTAGCCAGCATATAGCGCCGTTGTGTAACGGCAGAAAAAGAGCAAGCCCCCTAGGAAAATCTGGATACAAATTGGATTGGAAAGGGTTAATGGAGTAAAGTAGAAAGGTATTCTTAATGAAAACTAATTCAGAGCGCAGGGGACCTCAAATTGGGCAGAAGGTTGACCTTCCAACAAGACCATGACCCTGGGCACACAGCAAAGACAGCACTTTGAATGTCCTTTAGTTTTGCAATTTACAAGGAGTTTAAAAATTCTGTTTTCACTTTATAAGGTATTAAGTGCAGAATGGTGTGGAAAAGCTTGAAAATGGATCTGAATACATTCCAATACAACTTTACTCTTAAACAAATGTAAAAAGGACTGTATTTTGTCACAATATGATGCCTATTCTGCTCAAAAATGAATGTTATTTATAGGCTAATTAGAAAATAAATATAAATGATTGTATGCTGCATATTATCACATACTGTACTTGCCAGGGGCGTAACTATAGAGGGTGCTGGGGATGCAGTTGCACCCGGGCCCAGGAACCTTAGGGGGCCCATAAGGCCTCTCTTCTCCATATAGGGAGCCCAGTACTATGAATAAAGCATTATAGTTGGGGGCCCTGTTACAGGTTTTGCATTGGGGCCCAGAAGCTTCAAGTTATGTCTCTGTGCAGCATGGTTTAGGTATGGGTACAGGTACAGATACAGATAGAGGAGGGGCCCCAGCTCATGTTTTGCATCAGGGCCCCTGAGCCTTTAGTTACGCCCCTGGTACTTGCATATAAACCTAAAAATGTATTTGCTATGTACACTTGTACTAATATGTCCATTTTGTTTTACTCATATGACTAATAAAACACTCATTTGAATCTGGAATGTTGTACAGGACATGGCTCTCATCTACTACATGGCAGAACAATTCATGAAGAAAGAGGGTATTGTTGGAGCCTTGTTTTTGTTTGTTGTAAAACAAAAAAAAAACTCATTACATGTTTATCTGATAAAAAATAAAGTATTCCAAACATTTTGAAAGAGTACAAAGTCCTAGGTTTTCCTAAAAAAATTGAATTTAGTAAAAAATGAGTGTGGGCTGGCCTTTTCTGACTAAAACCTGATTTATAAGATCGTGGCCATGTTGCACCCAGAGAAATGAGGCACAAAAAATATTTTACAACACATGGATACATTCTGTGTACTGTCAGATATGGATGCCCTATACTGCATGGGCTATTTTAGTCTGACAACAGACCAGAATAGGACATGCAGCATTTTTTTCACAAGGGCCATTGCTGTGCGAATAGCCTGATTGACTATTATGGATCTATTTAATGTTTGTGAACACATGGACAAAACACAAATATGAATTATGCCCAGTTGAATAGAGCTTTAAGGTCTACAATACTTAATTCATGTACCAAATGTTGCTTTAGCAGCTGTCTTAACATTTAAGGTGTCATTTCACTGTCATTGCTAGCTTGTTCATTAGGAAATGCTTCCTACAACAGTAGACAGAATATTATTCCTTGCGGCTTTTAGAGAAAATGCTTTACATGTTTCAGCTAAAATTGACATTTTATATTGATTTAGCTTTTCATTTCAGTTAAATTCATTAATGAGAAGAGAGAAAAACCATCTGAACACTAAAAAGAATATAACAAAAGTCTAAATTGAGGCTCAGGAGCACAATTAAAACGTGGATCCATCTAGTTAAATGGCAGCTGCTATGAAAGTCTGAGAGCTCAGCCAATCACCAATCAGAGCAATCTCTTGCTGGCGGTGGGGTCTTTAAACCCCGTCACTAGGAAAAGATGTCAGGGATGACAAATGCCTGAAGCTCCGGAGAGCAGCGGCAGGGACCCAGATGGCGCCAGATAGGTGAGTATTGATTTTTTTCCAGCTTCCTTGTTAAAAACTTTGTCAAAAATGCATGACAGCGCTGCTGAAACTGCAGTAAATGCAGCATTGAAAAACACTGCGCTTCTGCAAACGTCTGTGTGAGGCAGGCCTAAGTGAACAGTTAGCAAGCTTATTTCCTTGGCAATGTTCTACTGGCAAATGTTAGTTCATGGCATTCATGTGGATGCTACTTTAAAGGGGTTGTCTCGCGGCAGCAAGTGGGGTTATACACTTCTGTATGGCCATATTAATGCACTTTGTAATGTACATCGTGCATTAAATATGAGCCATACAGAAGTTATTCACTTACCTGCTCCATTGCTAGCGTCCTCGTCTCCATGGCTCCGTCTAATTCTGATGTCTTCTGGCGTTTTTAGACGCGCTTGCGCAGTCGTTGCTTCTGCCTGGTGAATGGGGCCGTTCGTGCTGGAGAGCTGGTCACCGCGTCGTCATCGTAGCTCCGCCCCGTCACGTGTGCCGATTCCAGCCAATCAGGAGGCTGGAATCGGCAATGGACCGCACAGAGCCCATGGTGCACCATGGGAGAAGATCCGCGGTGCACCATGGGAGAAAACCGCGGTGCATCCCTGGGAAAGGACCGGCGGCCATCTTGGGAAGAAGATTTTTATAACTTCATATTTCGTCAGACCGGTGAGTAGCAAGCGGTTTAAAAACCGCTTTAAATTGCTATTTTATGCCAGGGGGGTGACAGGGGGAATGGGCTAATGTAAAGTTTTGATGTTTGCCTCGGGACAACCCCTTTAATGCTTCCCACCTACAATACTTAAACATGGTTGCATACCATTACATCCCTTCATGACAATAGTATTTCCTAAAGGCAGAAACCTCTTTCTGCAGCATATGTTTTCTAATCTATTTTTAAATTCTGATTGTAGATTGTTTTTTACTTCTGTTGTCCGTACATAACTATGGGGGCTGCCATCTTGCCCGAGCTGCATTTAACAGCATTTAAGGGTGGTTTTACATGGAACCTGGTGTCCGAATAATTGCTCAGTCAAGCAAATGTAAGCAATAGTTGTACCGTGTAAACACGACCATCAACGGGGTATGAGTGATAATTCATTCACTAGTTGATAGTCGCTTTATTTCAGCTCACCTAAAAATATTATGTGGTTGATTAATCATCATCTGCTGTAAATTTGCAATTGTTTCTTTTTCAACAACTAGCGAATAAACTTTGCAGGGAACTTCGCTCTGTGTAAAAGCACACGAACAACAGTCATTAGTTCACTAACAACTCACTGTAGCAACTGTTTCCAGTGACTATTCGAATGATAGCTGTCCTGCATAAACCCATGCTTATGTGCCATTCACACAATAAACATGAGCTAACCCATTGACTTGTATAGGAGACTGTTCTAGGCATGTTCTGTGACCTGTGTAGAGGTCATTTTGCAGGGAAGGGAAGTAGATAGTCACAGTTTATGACCATTTGTGAACGGTGAATCTTGTGTTATCTACATATAGATGTTGCTTACCTCTCAGTTTAAATTTACAGCGCCTGGTCCTGGGCTTAAAGCACTGCCGATAGTAAAATTATGGTGGCGCTTTAAGCTTCCTTCCTCTGCAATCAATCAGAGACAGTAATGGGTTATCAACTGTTAGTAACAGCTGATATTCCAGAGAAAGCAGGAGGGATTTTTAACCCTTCCTGCCTTCTGCTTCCCCAAGTACACAGTGCTCAATGAGCACTGTGTACTGAAAGTGAAAGTAAACTGTAACTTTCTCATCGGGAGCCCGGGGGGTCATGTGACCGCATGGGTTCCCTGCTACAGCAGAGCTGGAGTGTCACACTAGACCCTGGACAGCTGTGCCAGAGTCTAATGTCACTGAAGGGGCTGTTTTCCCCTGTAACTGGGGCTCCTATGGATGCCCCAGCTACAGTGGGAAAGTGTCAAATAAAAAAAAAAATTAAAAAATGAATGTCCCCCAGAGGTTTTACATGATGTCATGGGGGACATAGAAAGTAAAAAAAAACATAATTACATACATCAGTAAAACAAAATTAC
The DNA here is from genome assembly GCF_035609145.1 of Eleutherodactylus coqui. Taxonomy (NCBI): domain Eukaryota; kingdom Metazoa; phylum Chordata; class Amphibia; order Anura; family Eleutherodactylidae; genus Eleutherodactylus; species Eleutherodactylus coqui. The sequence continues at coordinate 383,458,135 of NC_089837.1, read as the reverse complement.
ATAATAAAACAACAATACATACATAAGAAAGAAAATAACACGAAGCCCACGCCAACAAAAACCATCGCCGTATGCGCCCTGTAAACCAAAACCATACATACTATATATCAAAACATCCAAAATAAATTGAGGAACCCATTCTCATACTTGATTTTAGCATAAATATACTAAATAAAAAAACAACTATATATGTTTAAAAAAATCATTTTACCCCCAATAAAACTAAAAAACAGAAAAAAAGTCAGTGAAAAAGATATTTAAAAAATCACCCTATATGTAACGGAAAAAAAATGCAGTAAAAATAATTTTGTTAGCTAAAGGAAAAAAAATAGGGCAGTAAAACCGACACATGGGTAAAATCCCTAAAAAGTGTCTGGTCTTTAAGGTACAAAACAGCCTGGTCCTTAAGGGGTTAATCCTGCCTGTGATCATAATGAGATGACTACTGTAAAGTTTTCTGTACAGAACAGGAAGTATGAGATTATTATTAGGATTAATGGTTGGTGTGAAAAATGCAGGATTTTAGGATTATTTAAATATATAGATTGTGACTGTTTTTTCTTTGTAAACTCACCAAAATTGTTCTAACGATTTTATACATAAAAACTTTATTTATATAAGAGGTCATTTCTGATGACACAATCGTTTTAAAGTCTACTCAGTCCAGAAAGCCTGTTGTTCTCAATAATTCCATTGTTGCTAGTGTTTCTGCCGTGAGTGTCCTGATACTCTTTCCATTGCCATCATCATGATTCTCGTCTTCATCCTAGTCTCCTGTACAGATCTAACCAGGGAAACAGGAAAAGGTAGCAGTCTGCTTTTGCTACAACTACCTGTTCTAGCTTACTCATCATTATGAGCGAAGTAGGGTATCTAGTTGACATATTGTTGTGGTTATAGGATGTGTAAAGTGGTGGTTTGATCTGGGTTATTTGTAAGGGGTCTAATCTGGGGTCTGTAATTTTTAGAGAATCTGATCAGGGGTATGTAAATGAGGAGAATGGTAGAGGGTCAGTATATTTATGTATTTGGGCAGTATATACAAGGGGAGTCTGTATACGGGGAGTTTGTATGCATGGGGTTTCTGGACTGGGGTCTGTATGCAGGACTGAGTTTAACTCTACAAAAAGGTAGGTCTGAACTGGGGTATATTTTTATTTAGGAGTTTTGATGTATTGTCTGTCTTCATTTTGGGGTGTACTGAAGGAGTCATAAAGTATGTAGTATTTTTAAATCAAATGCTGTCAGTTGGGGGTATATCCTATTTAGATTGGCAGGAATAAGGGAAAATGTAGTAGTGTACAACACTACTTATTCCCATCTTTTGAAGGGAAACCGGGATGCAATGACAGATCCATCATATAATAGGCACCCTCACAGTCACTACTGACATAATGTTGGGTCTACCAGGGTCCCATCATGGTGTCCATCATTTTAATAGAAATAATAGTTCTGCATACTGAGCTATTCTTCCTATCAAATCTGACAGAATCTATGATAGAGGATCTGAAATGAGCCGTTGATTGTAGTGTTAACTGAGCCTCGTGACTAATTGCTTCCTTGAGAAGGCGGGGGGGGGGGGGGGCACGACTTACCCCTTTGGAGCTTCTTGTTAATAGAAGGAACTTGGCTTAAAAAGGTTTAGAAACACTGCCCTAGATAATTTTCAAACTATAAATTGACAAAATTATGTATAATGTACCTAATAAGGTATATTGTCAGAAAATTTGTCTCTAAACATATTGACCAGCGCCTGTAACATGTTTTCTCTTACAACTAGAGCTCAATAATTGTACTCACACAAATAACTAAAGAAAACATTTCCCATCTAATAAATTATTCATGCAGACTAGGAAAATGCAATTTATTTATTAGAACTTTTGGTTTAAAGCATTAGGGGAGATACATTAGTGTCTACTTAAGCACTAGGAGCTATACTATTCTATAAATATTTCAGCAATTACTCATGTATATGGTTTAAGATATGCGGACTTTCTCTCTAATAACAATAATTAATTACTGTACAATACTGTTATTGGTTTTCAGTTACACAACTGAAAATTGGTAGAAAAGAGAGTAAATTATTCCAAAGCTGCTAATGAGTACATGGGATTTCAAGCTAAGTTGTTTACTTCAGAATGTAGATTCAGTATGTGGTGCCGTATTTTATTATAAATATAAAAGACTGCTTCAGTCAATTGCTACATGTTAGCGAATAAGAAATTATGAATTCTCATTACAATGCAGTGGGAAACTGCATTGTTGATTATCTGTTACAAGTGCGACAATTTTTCCAACCATAGCATAGACTGAAAGGTAATCATGCTCTCTAACAGCTATATGAAGGATGCTAATAAGTATTGAGCCTTACGCAAACAAATTGAGCTAGGAAGCTGTAAATTGCAGGGTGTATTTGTCTATTTGTTCATATTTAATGATGCAAAAATCAACTACCTATAATTTTAACTTATCTTTTTTTTCCTGTCCAAAGTGAATATGGCAGCATCTCCAAAAACATTCAGTGTGGAAGAGCATAGGACCATAATCAAGTTCCTGTTTCTCCAAGGAAAAGGTGCAAAGCAGATCAATGATAAAATGTCACAAACTTTGGGTGACAGTGGCCCTTCAAATGCAACAGTTAAATGTTGGGTTGCAAATTTTAAAACTGGCCACTTTGGTGTTGAAAGTCAGAAACTTAGTGGAAGGCCTGTCTCCATCTCCTTGCCTGCAAATGTGAAAGCCATCCATGACATAATCATGGAGGACCGCCGAATATTAGCCAGAAGTATTGCTACATATCTGGGGATATCACGTGAGAGAGTTGGTGCCATTATACACAATGACTTGGGAATGAGAGAGCTTACAGCCAAGTGGATCCTGAAACCTTTGACAACCATACAGAAAAGGAGACATGTAGAGACATCGGTGGCTGTTTTGGAGCATTTTGCAAGGAATGAGTCAGATTTTCTGGACAAACTGCTAACTGATGATGAGAAATGGATCTTCAGTTATGATCCAGAGACAAAGGAACATTCTAAGGAATTGAGGCATAGTGGTTCACCAGGACAAAGAAGTTCTGTGTGCAAAGGTCAGCGCAGAAGCAAATGCCAACCAATTTTTGGCATAAGAAGGGAATTCTGCTCATGGACTACCTCCCAAAGGGTTCAACCATCAATTCAACATATTAGTGTTCATTATTGACAAAGCTGAGGCAATATCTTAAAGAAAAACATCCAGGAAAGCTCTCCAAAGGTGTCATCCTGTTGCATGATAATGCCCCTTCACACACTGCAGGTGACATATTGCAGAAATGACCTTCTTAGGCTTTCAACTGATGTCCCATCCACCCTATTCAACCTGGCTCTATCTGACTACCATCTGTTACCCAATCTCAAAAACACCTAAGGGGACAATGGTTTGGGAATGTTTTGGAGGCAACTAATGCTGCAAATGAGTGGTTTGACTAGCAGTCGGAAGACTCCATTTGCAGGGACTTAAAAAGCTGCAGGAGAGACGTGACAAGTGCATTGACATCCTGGGAAATATGTAGAACAGTGTGGCAGTTTCAGCTTCCTAGCTTCATTTTTTCTGGATAAGGCTCAATACTTATCAGCACCCCCTTGTATAAACAAAGAAACATACCATAGAAGCTTAAAGACAAAAACAGATCATATGGTCCACTTAGGCTTTCCTTATATTATTTGCTTTTATTTTTTTATCTTAGGTTATATTTTTATTTCAGACAGATTTAGAATAATTTACTGTTGATTTTTCTCATCTGCTGGAAATTTGTTTCAAGTATAGAGTATTCTCTCAGTAAAATAATATTTTCTGATATTGCTTCTGATTTTCTCCCAATTCATTTCAGGCTGTGTCCCCTTGTTTGGTTTCTTAACTAAACGCATCTTTCCTGAACCCTATTTAAAGCGTACCCGTCATTTTAGATGAACTTTCACCTTTTCCCTTTCCCTCTCCATGAATTTCTATGAGCAGAATGTAATCTGCTGCCATAGTAAACAGATTTAAAGATAGATTTTAGCAGCATTTCAGAGTGAATGAAGGCAGAGAGAGGAGAGGTATATTGTCCCATAAGTGGAGAAAGAAGAGTTTTTCTCCACTAACATATTTAGGCATATGTACTACGATTTCATAAGTTATATGTGCGTCATATATTCATTTGCACAACTGATTTATGCATGCTTTGTTGAAACAAAACTTTCTATTTAAAACTTTAATATATTTAACCCTTTGCAATCCACTGTCTGACGTCTGAAGACATTATGATTTAAGGCTGTACAGCTCCGATGTTGGAAGACGTCTGTCGGGGTTCTCTTACTGTAAATTGCCAGCCACTTTGTTGTCAGAGCCTATCCAACGTGTCACCTCATGCAGTACTGGCTTTAGCCAGCATATAGCGCCATTGTATAACGGCAGAAAAAGAGTAAGCCCCATAGGAAAACCAGGATACAAATTGGATTGGAAAGGGTTAAAGGTTTCTGTCATGTCCCCCTTTCCCTTCTTTCCTCAAAGCTACACAAATTCTTTAAGTCATTCCAGGTAAGCCTTATATCATTTTGAAGCACATCTGTTTTTGCTCTATTTTATCAATGTCTTTCTGTAAGTGAGGTCTTCAGAGCTGAACACGGTATACCGAATATGGTCTTACTAAAGGTTTATTTAACAGGATCAAAATCTTCCTCTTTCTACTGGTTATAACTCTAGCTACACAGCCAAGCTTAAACAAACATTTAGCTATTCAGCTAAACCAAGAAAATCAGTTAGAGGTGTGGCAATTACAGATTGTAGCTATTTAAGAACCCTGGGTTGGATACTATCTGAACTCATTGCCTTATTAAACTTTACATTTGCAAGTTTACCTAGAACATAAGTTTCTAAAAGCACTGGCATTGAACCCTTACAATTAGAGGTAATGCCATGCCGAACTGTATTATGATTTTAAAAGTGACCTTCTGAAAATACTAAATGAAATTAGCTATTCAAATAGTCAGCGACAACCATATGCCCATCAATATAGCTATCTTCTCCATCTTTATGTTTTGTAATTGTACAGTTTTCCTTTGCTCCATCGATAATATACCTAGAAAGGTTTTATCCTACTCCATAATAGATTTTGCCACTTCTTCCTCCTTTGATGTTTGATAATATGTTTTGTCGCCTTCTGTCTGATCAGCTACACTTCCAATTTCTTTATACCTCTCAATCAGACTTCTTTTACGACTACATTACTTACTGCTTTTGTACTTACTTCTTTTGTAAACTATGGCAGTTTCTTCTACCTTTTACTTTAATTTGTTTGACATATAGCTTAGTTGCCTTTATGGTGGCCATTTTCAATAGTGTTCACCTTGCACTCAGTCCTGCTGTTTTATCTTATGCTTTTAATTCATTGTTTTAAATTCTCAACCACATTTCCTTAAAAATAATGTCAAAACATTGACCTAGATAGTCACAGGAACCCAAATTTTCTTTTACTTTTAGCTCAGACAACAGACCCTCATTTGTACTGTTGTACAATAGGCAGCTTAGTGTCTAGTAGAGTGTTTAGTAGAAAAAGTTCTTCAAAAATAAGTTTTTATAAACTTAGTTTGCATCATTAGAATATTTAGATAGCATGTGCAAGCACATAGCAAAATGCTGAAAAATACATCCTAACACTTGGCTGCATGTTTTTTAGCCATCTATGAGCTTCTACCTGCTGGTATTCCTTCCACTGTAATTCCCTGTAGCTCTTGAATTCATGAATGGGTGAGTTCTGCCTCTGATTGGCTGAGCGCAGGGACCAATCGGAGGCAGCTCTCAGCTGTCATTTAATAGCTGAGAGCTGCCTCTGACTGGTCACGATACTCAGCCAATCAGAGGCAGCCCATTCAGCAGGCAGATATTTTAAATCCCCGACTGCTGAATAGTCCTCAGAGCAGTGCAGGAGAAGAGCCAACTTAACGCGGCTGAGCCCCAGCAACTGAAGAAAGGTTTTTGTTTTTTTTATTTTATTCACCATTTTTTCTTGTATTTTCAGGGAAGGGCTTATATTTAAAACCATTCCCTGAAAAACAATTACAGGATGCCAGCAGCTGGATACTCTACTGCAGCTGTCATCTGTGACAGCTGTGGTATGGAATTCTTTATTCCCCGCAGGGATGAAGAATTCCTTTTCTGCATCTGTCACAGATGTGGCAGGTGCAGCAGGGAATTCTTTTTCCTCGCAGGGATGAAGGAAACATCTGCCGCATGCGGCAGATGTGTTCTTCATCCCCGCTGGGACACAGCAGCGGTGGACAAGTAAGTATTTTTTTTTATACTAAAATTCTTGTTTTTCAGGGAAGAGCTTATATGTAAAGCTCTTCTCTGAAAAACAATTCAGGGGTGCCGGCAGACCATTATCTTCAATGGAGCCGCCGGCAGCAGCCACGGCTCCATTGAGGACAATGCGTGCATTCCCTATGGTGCATGCATGTCCTATCTTTACAGGCACGCACCTGTAAAACACGGATATGTGAACACACCATAGGGAATGCATTGGTTCTAATAGAAGTGTGTTTTTGTGTGCGTATGCACACACAAAAACACGCTCTTATGAAGCCACCCTTAAGGACATGGCCTATTTTGGCGTTGAGAACCAAACGATTTTTGGTAGATTTTCATCTCAATTTTTCAAAAGCCATAACTTTTTTATTTTTCTGTTGACACGGCCATATAAGGGCTTGTTTTTTGCATTGCGGTTTTTGGGAGGCAAAATGCCTCAGTCTTCTAGTGGTTTTTTTTAAGCTTTTGCCATGCAGGATAAAAAGCGTGTTCAATTTATTGTACATGTTCTTTACGGACATGATGATACCAAATATGTGTGTTTTTTTTTACATTTTTATTTTTTGTACATTATTTTGATCTTTTTTTACACTATTTTTGTCCCTCTGTAGCATCGATGATCGCTACGATAAGGCATTGCAGGACTTCTCTCCTGCAATGCCTTATCTCTTATTACAATGATCACAGGCACTGGCCATACAAGACGCCTGTATCTTGCGTCCTGTTGCCATGGCAACCAGCTAGGCTCTCTGCGATAACATCGCGAGATCCGGCTGAAGTCACAGAGGGAGCGCGCTTCCTCTGTGAACCCTTTCCCTGCCATGATCTACTTAGATCACGGCAGAGAAGGAGGTAACAGCGAGGGACGCATCTCTGATGCACCCCCGCTGTTGCAGCGGGAGGCAGGCTATCAGTGACAGCCGGCTCCCGCTGCCGCATAGCGCAAGATCTGTCATGATCTCGCGCTCTTCCTATGATGTAAAGATACGTCATTTAGCGGGAACTACCCCACTCCCATGATGTACCGTTACGTCATCGGGATGGAAGAGGTTAAAATAGTTCATTATTTATCATTTCCTATACACTCTGAGAGTTTATTTCACCAGGTGGAGATTTTTGGCACATATGTACCTCCCCTGTTGCTCTTTGTTATATACCAAAAATTTTTTTTGGTTTGTTCTTTGCACAGCTGACTTCTGTTATTATTAGTGATGAGTAAGTAGTGAAATAATCGTCTCAGGTTGGAATCTGGCGGATTTTGCAAAAATCATTATAAATCAGGATGGCTGATTTCAACTCTCACTAAAATCAATGGAATTAAAAATTGGATTCACTAGTTTGCCCTCCAGAAGGTGCCTTATACAGCCCAACCTCTTAAAGTACATGGGAATACAGCCAAACATCTGGGAAACATTGTGCTCCTACCAAGAATTGGTAAAAAGTAGTGTAGTGGTGTGGGGGTCACTTGTACAACAGCAGTGTCACTGAAAACAAAATAAGGCCTACATAGTCTCTCCTAGATCAATAATTATGCCATGGAAGAAAGTAGGTGTCGTACTTGTTTTAAAAGCAATATCATAAGTTTTGCAAAGTAAAACTTCTGCCAGGTGAACAGAACACCCAAATATGGGCCTTCTCCAAAAAAAGAGGTGGAGCTACCAAAAATTACGCCAAGGTAGACAGCAGGTGGGGTGCTTGTTTTAAAAGCAATGTCATAAATTTTTCAAAAGACAAATTCACTAGATGAACAGAATACGCAAGCACAGCCTTTTCCAAGGAAAAAGTATAGAGCTACCCAACCCAAAATGACGCTAAGCAAGATAGTAGGTGAGGTGCTTGTTTTAAAAGCAATGCCATATGTTTTACAAAGGCCAAATCTTACCAGATGAACACAGCTACCAAGCATGGGCCATGTCCATGGAAAAGCTGTAGAGCAAAGCAAAATTCTACCAAGCAAGACAGCAGGTGTGGTGCTTTTCTTAAACGCAACATTATAAATTTTGCAAAGGACAACTTGCAAAGGAAACACAGTAGAGCTACCAAAAATTACACCAAGGAAAACTGCAGATGTGGTGCTTGTTTTACAAGCAATATCATACATTTTACAAACAAGTATTTTTATAGGGTGAATGGAACACTTAATGGAGGGCCTTTTCCAAAGAAAAGCTGTAGAGCTTCAACTTTTTCTTGTGCTTTAGAAAATTTTTGTTTGGGGAGAAAAATAGTGGAGGCAGTAGAAGGGCAGCAGCAGTACCACCACCAACAGCAACAGCATCTTGAGGGCAGAGTGTGCTCCTCATCAAAATAGGAGAGCTATAGCTCTGTATTTCCATTTTGACATGTTTTTCAATTGGCAGGGAGTAGTAGGAGGAAACATGGCAGAGGTGGGAGAAGGAGAACAGCAGCACCAGCACTTTGAGGAGACAATATGGTCTTTGATATAAATCTATACTCAGTCATATGTGACAAAAATTGCCAGCATGCCAACTGAACAATGGTATTCGCCATGGGAGAGCAGAAGTGAGGTTAAATTTTTATAAACGTCAGACAACTAGCTGCTGTTTCTGGTGTTGGTGATGCTGCTGCTTTTCTTCTCCAGCTTCCACCATGTTTCCTCCTCTTAATTCCCCACAAATAAAACATATGTCAATATGGAAATTCGAAGCTAAAGCTTACATGTGTCCACAACAAGCATACTCAGACCTCAGTGTGCTGCTGCTGGTGGTGGTAGAACTGCTATTACTCTCCTTCTCTGGCTTTTGCTGCATTGGGGACCTTCTGGAGGGCAAATTAGTGAACTTAATTTTTACTCCCATTGACTGTAATGGGAGTCAAAATCGACTGTCCCAATTCGCAATGATTTTTGTGAAATTCATTCCATACCAACACAAACCAATTATTCCACTAATTGCTCATCAGTACTTTTGATAGCTCTATGTGTGTATTTTGAATTATTGTTGATTTCATACAATCCTTGATATAAATGACTACTCAAACACGCCTTCTTTCTACTATCTCTTTACAGTACAATGTGTATTTGGGTATGTATATTTTCCAGTCATTATAAACCTTAAACCATGTCTCTGTTATTATATCCAGCTCCAAATTATACCTAAATATGACACTATTAGCTCACATAGCTTGTTGCTTAAGCTACACGCATTAGTGCACATTGTATGAAGAACATTAATATTACAATGTGTTTTATTCTTAACAGCATCAATTGCCGCCAAACTACAAATAGGGAAACGCTTATTATTGATCCCCCATTTGCTCTCTTCTAAAGATCTTATGAATTTCACTGGTGGACTGCAAACAATAATTTAGCCATGGGAATAATTAGTGCAGCCCTTTACATATACATCAGAAGCACACTGTATATGGAAGTACAGCCATATGGAAAAGAGTAAAGCGCACATTATTCATCACCATCCAGCTGGCTCTCTTATAAAATGGTTACACTTTTTGTTGGTAGACTGTAAACCATAATTTAGTCATGGGAATAATTAGTATAATCATTTGCATGCAAACCAGTAGGAAGTACTGTCAATTGTTTTAAGACTGTAAGCCCCCTTGCTTACAGAGCCATTATGCAGTTGCACATATGTTTTCTTTACTCCTGTATAGACTATTATATTATGGCATTTTGTTATGCATTGATTTCAGTTGGGACAAAAAAAGAAAAATGCAATTAATAATATATAAGAGATGTCATTTCTGTTTTTTATTGGGAAATACTCCTGTGTATATTTTTAATAGGTTTTTTGGTTTCTTCAAAAAATGAAAAGTGATAAACCAGTAAACAAAGACTATAGTACTTCAAAACTTAAACAGCACCAAGAATCTTCCACATTCAACAGATTTGAATTTTGTTCTGAAGACACACATACTATAGAAATGGGTATTTAAGAACATACTATAGCAAAAAAGGTACATAGTAAGTCTAGTGCAATTCCAAAGGGAAGCATACAAAAATATCATTTTTGCCACACTTACCGATGTTTGAAACCATAATACAACTGATATATGCAAGAATTAGATGAAAGTCAGTAAAAATCATAGACCTCTCATGCAGAAAGTACTCGCATGTGACCCCCTCCTGAAGAGTATTACTCCTGGTCCTGGTCACTCCATCATGCAAAGCACGACTCCCACATTACCCACTTCAACCTAGTATATAAAGCATTATCCCCAAAGTAGTCAGCTAAAATCTTAATCTTAGTCAGCTTCTACAGTGGTTAGCTTCAATGTCCTTCCTATGTCAGAGGGGTAAGCTCTTCAACTTTCAGTCAGATGAGCTTATATAAATCCCTTTAAGTTAGCATCTACAATAGTTATTGTGTACCTTAAGTCATATATACAATAGTTATTGTGTACCTTCGTTGAGTAACAATTTATGCCATAAAATGATAGGATACTGCATTATAAATCTGAATATCTTCAAAGTCTTTAAATGGAAGCTGTCAAGTTCTATAAGTACCATAACTTAAGTTATGGTGCTTAGAAGATCAGGGCCGAGGAGTCCAGGGATGCATTTTTTATACTCATTGGGCACTCCCATTGTTCTCTCTGGGTGTGCGTGCACACTCACTGAAGAAAAGAGTTACATGGACAGACCTTTTGCTGACTTCCCAGGGAGACAGGGGGGTGGAAGCCCAATAAGTACCAGGTTCCCTTTGAAGTAAATGTCCACGATTTTGAAAAAAATGGACCAACAAGACAGTTGATAAAATAAAATAACTAAAAACAATATTCACCTGTTTAATACTCGACCACTCCAGTGCAGCTCTTCTGGTGAACCTCACCGGTATTAATTTACTTTCCTGCAGTGATAACGTGCCATACATGCATATGACCACTGCAGCCAATTACAAGCCTCAGTGGTGATGCCAGCATTTATGGCACAGAATTTTTATATACTTTACATGGCATCATTGTGGCAGGAAAGTACACAAATTGCTGGGGCCAGAATGGCAACTCTGAAGCTGTGTAAGATTAAACAGGTATGTATTGGGAAAGGGGTATTTTATCGACTTTTCTGCTGTTTACTCCTTTTTTTAAAACCCTGGACAACCTGTTAAAGGTTGGCTTCACACAAGCGTGTTTTTGTGCGTGCATATGCACGCACAAAAACACGCTTGTATTTGTAACATTGCATTTCCTCTGGTGTGTGCACATGTCCGTACTTTGCAGGTGCGTGCCTGCAGAGATAGGACATGTGTGCACCATTGGAAATGCACGCATTGTTTTCAATGGAACCGTGGCTGCTGCCGGCGGCTCCAAACAATGCTCTGCCGGCCCCCTGCATTTTTTTCAGGGAAAGGCTTTACATATAAGCCTTTCCCTGAAAAAGAAAGATTTTAGTTTAAAAAAACCCATTGGATCATGTACATCAAGTAGACTAAGAACTGGGCATTCTGGAGGAAGAAGTCACATGGGCCCTGAAACAGCTACCAAACAGGAAAGCTCCGGGCATTGATCACATACCAGCTGAACTGCTCAAACCAGTGTCAGTCAAGCTCTTAACCGAACTATGTCAGAAGATCTGGAGCTCGAAATTCTGGCTCAAAGACTGGACAAGATCTGTCTTTGTCACACTTCCAAAAAAAGGTGATGCTCAAGAATTTTCTAATTACCAAATCATCACCCTCATACCTCAAAAGAGCTAAATTCTTTTAAAGATCATACAAAAACACATTGCGACAATTGTTAAATGTGAACTGCCGGATGTTCAAGCCAGCTTCCACACCAGAGACCAAATCGTGAACCTGCGCTGGATCATGGAGAAAACCTGAGAGTATCAAAAGGATGTGTAAATGTGTTTCATTGATCACAGCAAGGCATTTGATTGTGTTGAACTTGACAAGCTTTGGAAGTGTCTGAATCAAATGGGTGTCACAGAACACACTGAACAGCTTATAAGCAAGAAGCAACAGTTGGGACATGGAAACACGGATTGGTTCGGAGTTGAGAAAGGTGTACGGCAAGGCTGCATTCTGTCACCAGTCCTTTTCAATCTGTACACAGAAACAATCATGAGGCGATGCAATCTGGATGAATCAGAAATCGAAGTCAAAATTAGTGGCAGAAATGTCAGCAACTTTCGATATGCAGATGACACCACCCTGTTGTGGAAAGTGAAAGGGACCTGGAATACCTTATCCACTGAGTGCAAAAGGAAAGCAAATGCATGGGACTATACCTCAACAGCAAGAAAACAAAACTCATGACCACGGTAGGCAACAGTACAGTGAACATAAAAATGAACAACGGAGAAGTTGAGACAGTCCAAAATTTCATCTTCGTTGGATCAAAATCAATTGCAATGGGCAATCTGGACCTGAGATCAAGAGACAGATTGGAAAAAAGGAAAATTGATGCGTTTGAACTATGATGCTGGAGGAGAATGCTACGGATACATTGGACTGTCATGACAATGAGCAAGGTAGTGTTAGATCGTGTCAAACCGAAAATATCACTAGAGGGCAAAATCATCAAACAGCGGCTCTTTTTTTTTTTGGACACGTGATGTGTGCGAACTCACTGGAAACAGTACTGATGCTTGGCAAGGTCAGTGAAAAAAGAAGATCAAAATGACAAAGAACAAGATGGCTAGATACAATCAAGGCCACCACGAACATGTCAATCGCCGAACTGAAAAAAGTGGTTAAAGACAGGAATGCATGGAGAACATTGGTCCATAGAGTGACCGAAGGTTGGATGCGACTGAACAGATAATCATCATCATTCAACATTTTTATTTTTCCACGAACGGAGCTCTGGGAGGGCTTGCTTTCATGAGCTGCAGTTTTAAATAGTACCATTTTGGGGTACATATGGCTTTTTTGATCATTTTTATTGCGCTTTTTGCGAGGTAAAATGAACAAAATACACATTTTGCCTTCAATTATTTTATGTTTTTTGCTGCGCAGGATTAATAGTGTTCTCAAATTGCAGTACAGGTCATTACAGACATGATGATGCAACACATGTTGGGTTTTTCTTAAATGTTAAATTTTTTTATACAAATAGGGAAAAATAAGGGTTTTTCTGGGGTGGGGGTTTTACATGGTTTTTTTTTACACAATTTTTTTTTTGCAATGTTTATGTCCCTGAAGGGGACCTCAACCATAGCAGTTATGATCGCTGTGGTAAGGCATTGTAGGACTTCTGTGCTGCAATGCCTTATCACTTGTTATCCAAACAGAGAATAGTGATCAGAGAGCGCCTCAGGGTTCACCAGTCAGTTATCTGCTGGAGAAATCCCATCCTCTGAGAACAGGGAGAGCTGCAAAGGCAGTTGGGGGTTTCTCTGAATAGAGGATCTCCCCCCAAAAAGAAATGCAATATACTGTAAGCAAAAAAGTCCTGTGCTCCTGGATTGTATAGCATAAACTACAAATATTGCTAGAAATAATGTATGAAAATGGCACTTATTCTGTGCTCTATGGCACCTTCTTCATGCCAAAACTGGACATCACAGAGGGAGGGCTCTCTCTTTGTGAACCCTTTACATGGCGCGATCTACATGCTGTCCTTATGCATCCCCGCTGTTGCATGGGTGTCTATATATAGTAAAATGTGGTTATCAGACCTGAAAGAAAAAAAACATGAAGAACCAAAAAAAATGTGTAAGGGCTCAGTGAGACGAGTATATTTTTCAGGCATGTATAGGCACATTTAAAAAAAAATAATCCCTAGCTGCAGAAAAAAATAATAAAATAAAATATAATACATCACCTAGCGCTGTCCGGATCCGGTGCATCTTCTCCCCTGGTCTTCTTCATTTCTTCTGGCCGGGAATGAAAAATCCCCGCCTCGTGGAAGCGCTGCCTTTGATTGGCTGAGTGCTGTGACCAATCACAGCCATTCAATAAATGGCTGTGATTGGTCACAGCGCTCAGCCAATCAGAGGCAGCGCTTCCAGGAGGCAGGGATTTTTCAAACCCCAGCCATAAGAAATGAAGAAGCACAGTGTTGTGGACCTGGGGAGAAGATGCAAAGGAGCCCTGGTCAACGCTCCTAGGTAATGTATTTTTCTTTTTCCTGCAGCTAGGGCATATTTTCAGGGTAGGACTTATATTTCAAGCCCCCTCTTCCCAAAAATCCCTGTGGGTGATGCTTTCATCCTATAGCTTTCAATGGCAAACTAGGTCAAAACATCTAGTACTTGGCAAGTACCAATTTTCTTGGTACATTTTTTTATTGTACCAATGCAATAATATTTTATACAGTGAAAAAATTCTATTAGAAAATTTCAAGCAGAGGGTCTTGGAGAAGTAGGAAGATTATGCTATATTTGTAACATAATTTTTTAAGCATTAATGTCTGCTTACATTGTGCTCCCATTTGACTTCTTACACTGGGCTTGGAGTGAGGTCATAGTATTCGTTAGAAAAAAAGTTATATAAGGAACTAAAGCAGCAGTAAAGTGGTAGGTTGTTTTGAACTGAATGATCTTATGCATGCTGAGAAAGCAGTGTGACATTTAAGTATTGTGTACCCTGTTTTATCCCTTTCAATAAACTTCTATTTTTGCCGTGGACGCTTATTACAAGGGATGAAATGTTGTATTTTTAGCTGCCAGAAATTTCACATTTTTAAAATTAGTTACACTGAATCAGAAAGTATTTAATACGGTTTTCAATTTTTTCAATTTTTATCCTATGTAACAATACATTTACTATGCCGTAACAATTGTATTTTTAGGTTCTGTACAATGAAGTAAAGTTTTGCAAGTAATTTAATTACATAGCACTGAATGCTCTAATTAAAAACAGTATTACATCCCTATTTGATAACAGTATCCCAAAAAACAGTTATAGTACTGTAGATAGCTGGATGCCTTAAGGCTCATTTACACGCAAAGACAATCTTTCAAATGATTGAAAGATTGACGGTTCTGGCGATCATTTTGCATAAAGTGCTAATGGACACAAATGTCCATTAGCACTTTATCAGCTTAATTTACATGTAAAGGAGCCTCCAGGAGCTGCTTGCAGAACACAGCAGGTCGTCAGAGCTTTGTAATCAGCTCCTTGGTTCTCACAGCAGCTGTCAGCTAAAAAAAATGTAATCTCCAACTGCAGAACACAGTAAACCGTCTATGTTATCTACTCTCCAGCCAAACAATGGATTTTAAGCTCACCTTAAAATGATTGTGCAAACGAAGACTGAATGATGGCAGCATTTACACACAACGATTATCGCTAATGTGCCATTATTTGAATGAATTTTGTGGCATAATCGTTGCGTCTAAATGGGGCTTTACTAACTCTTTTTTTGGCTGAGACACTGAAATCTGCAATCTTTTTTCAATTAGACAAAGGAATAATCACTCAATCTCTCAAAAGTCTGAACAGCATCCTTGGGTTTATGTCATCAAAAGAACCACTTCTATTATTTAGACAATTGTTGAACCAGATTATAAAATACATTAACAACAAAACAAGCAAGCTCATTGTAACCAGCTAATATGTGTGAATATCTGAACTTAGGACTTTAATTCATACCTTTAGGGCCCTTTTACACGGGACAACTGCCATTCCAGCGATAACCGCTCTGGTGCTTTCACACAGGTGTGAGGATTGCTCAGTGAATGGAGACAGAGTTGGCTAGAGATCACTGCAGCCGCCCGTCCACATTCACAAACGGTTGTCTGGCACTGCACTGTATTTTATACAGTCATGTGGAGACCAAAACTATATAAAATAAATAACTATATATAGAAAAACCCTTTAACTTGCAGTAGAGACTGATGATAAACTGAAATAATTTCTGTGTAGATAACTGCATGGCTTGAGCTATACAAACAGAGTTATTATAGAAATAATAACTGGAAATATACACATAGTTGCATGTTTTCATGGAAGGTACTTGTCTCCCTCCAAGGTAAACACATTACATCCTGTTTTCATCAGGAAAATTTTAAAAAGAAAAAAAATAAGCTATTTTC
The DNA here is from genome assembly GCF_035609145.1 of Eleutherodactylus coqui. Taxonomy (NCBI): domain Eukaryota; kingdom Metazoa; phylum Chordata; class Amphibia; order Anura; family Eleutherodactylidae; genus Eleutherodactylus; species Eleutherodactylus coqui. Next base: position 383,441,856 of record NC_089837.1, on the reverse strand, counting down.
AAGGACATCTATTAAATCTACTAATACTGTTGTCTATATTGGATTGTTTTTCTCTCAAACATAATAAACTTGAAATACCAGATACTCCTTCATTGAAAGACAATGGTCCTGTCCTTGAAATAAAATATATTCTTCAAGTTAAAATAATAAATATTAGTCAGCACAGTCTCATTAAACATTGACACATATATTGCTTTTTATCAGCCTGTCAACAGTTTGAAGACTCACCAAGTTTTAATACTAGATTCAGGGCTGAATACTTTAAGCTAACCACAATCTATAATAGAAAAAAATATGAGATACATTTTCTTTCCTTTTGCTCTTCATCTGTTCTTCTATAGATTGCTAACATCACTTTCACATCATCTCTACTTTTTGAACTTTACCTTATTATTCAGTAATTAAAAATACAAGATTAAAAACTTGGAATTAGAGTCAAGCATGTTTTTCATCCAGTTTCAGTTTTGACAATCATTGGAAAAATGTGTTGCAGATACATCAGCTATAGGAATTAGGGTGCAGGTTTGGAATTCATCTTTTGCAATGTAATAGGTAGTGTAATGGGCAAACCAATTTTCCCAGTGTATTCTATGGACTAAAAAATGGACTAGAGAATCTGCCACTTTTGTGAATTGGCAAATCAAGACTGACATAAAATTGAAAAATAAAACTATTGGTTTAAAGTTCTACTAAATCCAAAGAAAGTCACAATGACATTATATCTGTTCAGGAACCACTTAAAGTGACTCTTTGGTTGTAGGACAAATTTCTGTCCCAGTACTGGAAAGGGCAGATACTATATTACCTGCACTTTTTTTCTTGGCTGTTGGTTTCAGGTGCCATTTTTATCTGTCCAAGAGGCCAACACAATTTTCAAACTACCTTAAATCTATAGTGTATTGGTAGTATTAGACTCACGTGATCAGCACTAGCCAATCAGAGAACAGTATACAGTGTGTATTAGTTAGATAGAAAATTGTTGGACAGCTGAAAACTAGGACCAGAGCCCTTGGCTTTAACAGATGGCAGAGAAGAACAAGTCCAGGAAATATACCCCCAACCTCTCTGCTTCCAAGTCATTTTATCCTTAAATCAGAGGGTTGCTTTAAATTGTAACTCCAGAGAAAAAGTGAAAATTCATATTTTAATTCTATTTAAAAAGTTTTACCAGTGTTCTTCCAAATATTACTATTATATTCTTTAAGGCTGTAGCTTAAAGGGGTTTTTCAAGCAGGTCCGGCTGTCTATACCTTTATACACCAGGGGTGGAGCAAAAGCTGCTGCTCTGACCCCTGTGTAGTGGCTAGTACTCGTAATCACAGGCGAAGCTCTCAATGAAATCAATGGGAGCTGCACTTGTAATTGCAGATGCAGCTCCCATTGATTTCAATTAGAACTACGCCTGCAATTACAAGCAACGGCCCCTACACAGGGGTCAGAGCAATGGTATTCACGTACTGACAGCTGGCACTACCTGAAAACTACTTTAAGCCTATACTGGCCCTGACAACATGCCAATCCTGCAGCACTCCCATGAGCCACTTGGAAGTTAGCACATTAACTACTACAACTGCCAATTGCACTTCTTAGCAGGTGGATGGTTTCCAATACAAATTCCTGGGTGGCCTAAACTCTAAACTACACTTTTAATCCAAATATCCTTTATACATTAGTGCTTGTCATGATATTTCATTGAATCAGTATTTAAGTTAACTTTGTTGTATGAAATGCAAATGAGATAACACATAGAAAAGCTGTCAAACTTACCGATTTTTTCTTCTTTTTACATCTTGGCTTTTTACAACTTGAGTAATAATTAAGCGCTGCATACTCCATCAGTGCCGCAAATACAAATAAAAAACAGACTGTCACAAATAGATCCATGGCGGTGACATATGAAACTCTTGGTAAGGACTTTCTTGCTATCGTACTTAATGTTGTCATTGTCAATACTGTGGTGATACCTGAATGGAAAAACAAATCCACTCAGCTTATAGCAGGAAAACTTACACAACCTTGATGTATTTTCTTGGAAACCATCAAGAAAGTATTTTAGTAAAAATAAAAAAGTGAAAATAATGACAATGATGATTTGCAATGTGAGCTATTCTCTGTGAATCAGGTTGATTTGCCTCAAGTGATTTTGAAGTTACATTTTAAGATGAATCAAGTGTCTTTTCTTTTGGAGAGGCTGCATTCACATTCACACTACATAGGTTTGTCTCTCATTTCAACTAAACACTGAAGCATTTTTTTTTAGTTTTGGAGAACAGCTAAGTTTCATATTTTTTCCCATGAAGCATTGCCTGAAAATAATTCTCCATTCATCAGCTGCATCTCTTCAATGAGAAGCAGTAGCCCTCTCTGAACTGAACTTGAAAAAAGATCACAACAAAGACAAAAGTAAATCTTATTAATTTAGGGGTATTCTGCTTTCTTACTGGTTACTCCAACTCACTTGAGCTTATATAAATTGTAGGCAATATTGAACCATGTCATAATCATATAAAAACCTAAGACTACTCACCTGCTATAGAAAAAATAACTGTACAAAGCTTAGAATTAATTAAGCAATAAAAGGCAAAAAGTATATAACAAAAGTTGAGAATCTACAATAATGATTAAATTCCAAAGTGATTGCGTATTCTACACTAATGGGAAACTAAAAGTATTCAAGTTTATTCAACAACAATTAAAGTAACATACTATGCAAGGCGAAAAAAAAGGCATATATCCATCCAGCTTAGCCTATTATCCTGCAACATAGAGTCAGAGGAAGGCAAATCACCCCATGAGGTAGAAGCCAATTTTCCTAATTTTAGCAAAAAAACCCCTTCCCAACTCCAATTATGTACTTATTAATAATGAAATGTGTATAAATGCCATACATCCTGAAATTATAACAATGGGCTTAGCAATAAATGTTAAATTGATTGTTAAAAATGGTCAAAAAAGATATATTAACTCTATAAAGATGACTTGAGGCAGTGATTTAAAAACGCTGTTAAATATTAGAGCATAATTGTTGGCCATAGCTTATGTGTAGTTATAAGTTGTAATATACAAACAGATGTAGACAATGGATTTATGATGTATGTGTAACCTTGATATCCAGATTCAAAAACCTTGTCATTACTTAATTGCTTTTCATATAACTTAAAGGAGTTTTCTGGGACTTAAATGCTTTAACCGTAGGATAGGTTATAAATATATTTGATCGGTGCTGGTTTGACCCCTAAGAACCCCCCACCCAACAGTTACTTGAAGAAGCCAAGGTGCTCTGTCATCTTTGTTGTATGGCAAACACAGTGCTGTATATTTCATGGCAGTGGTGCCTGATAATGCAGCTCAATCACAGTCACTTAAACGGGACTGAGCTGCATGAAGGTGACCAATGAAGGTGACATCAGAGGCCAAGGAATAAGCTGCATAACTCTCCTAAGCATTGTATCCTCTTCACATGCTGGGTTAGTAGGGTTACAGGAGTAGTACCCACAGAAATCTGATATTAATAATCAATCCTAAGTCTCAGAAAACCTCTTTACTCAATTGCAACATCAGATTTTAGTGAATAACCATGCTTGAAACATAGAACTTACCAAGACTATAATTAAAATGATTCTAGTATGCAAAAAATGGTGAGGCAAACAAAAAAGTTGCTAATATGTCAAAGGAAAGATTTAGGGGAGAGGATTGAGCCAATTCCCTCCCAATGAGTGTGCCCTTTTAAAATTGGCTATCTACTGCTTTAGAACTTGCTTCCAGGTTCTTCTTTCTCACAGAATGCCATTAGGACCTTATGTACGCACCCAGAGTTTAAGAGGAACCCAGGAATGAGGAGACAAGTTCATGAGAAGGGTCATATTAAAATGAATGGTGAGCGGCACAACCACACAACTAAAATTTTCTGTGCATTTTTTTTCTTCCATCACTAGATTAGAATCCTTGAATCTAGTGGTGACAGAAAAGATTGCAATTAAACGTATTTCTTTGGATGGGTCCTAATTTTGGTAAAAGGTTTAGATATATTAAGAGTCATGTATGAAATAACTAGCACTAATCTTGCAGTAAATAGGGAATAGGACTGAACAACATATCTATCAGAGATACTGCTATGGGTCAATTCACATGTGAAATACTGAATCTTACAGATATTTCTGTGACTGAATATGTGTGAATGGGGTCATTTATGCAACATGTGAATAGATTTCTGAAAGCTCTAGAAAGATAAATAAGACAGTTCCAAAAAACTTTTGGGGACATATTTAAGTATGTATCAATTACAATGTCTCTTAAATGGTATAACTTGATACTACTCTTTGCTAATCCTCCATATATCTAAAATGAAGAATGTGAAAACTTTGCAATATGTCTTTAGTACAAATTTCCCACAGTTTTGTATCTACAGTTCCTACGTAGACTAGGGTAACAAAGAGCAAACAAACTCTGTACTCTAGAATCATAGAATCGTAGAATTGGAAGAGACCTTCAGGGTCCAGCCCCCTGCTCAATGCAGGATTCACTAAATTATCTCAGACAGATGTCTTCCCAGCCTACTTTTAAGCACTTCCATTGAAAAAGAACTCACTACCTCCCATGGCAACCTGTTCCACTCATTGAACACCCTCGCTCCTCCCTTTGTTTCATCCCATTGCTTCTAGTCTTTCCTTGCGCAAATGAGAATAGGGCTGATCTCTCTGCACTGTGACAGCCATTCAAATATTTGTAGACAGCTATTAAGCCTCCTCCCAGACTTCTTTTTTCTAAGCTAGACGTTCCCAGATCCTTTCATCGTTCCTCAGAGGGAATGCTTTGCAGACCCCTCACCATCCTGGTAGCCCTTCTCTGAACAGTTTGTCAATATCTTTTTTTAAATTGGGGTGCCCACAACTGGATACAGTATTCCAGATGAGGTTTGACCAAGGAAGAGTAGAAGGGAATAATTACCTCACGTGATCTAGACTCTATGCTTCTTTTATTACATGCCAGAAATATGTTTGTCTTTTTGCTGCTGCATCACATTGTTGACTCATGTTCAGTCTGTGATCTATTAGTATACCCAAGTCTTTTTCCCCTGTGCTGCTGCTTGGCCCAATCCCTCCAATTCTGTAGTGCTTTTTTTCATTTGTGTTGCTCAGTTGTAGTACTTTGCATTTCTCCTTGCTAAATATCATTTTGTTAGTCCCCACCCACTGTTCAACTTTGTCTAGATCTTTTGGAATTCTCTTTCTCTCGTGTTAGCTATCCTTCCTAGCTTTGTGTCATCAGAAAATGTAATCATTTCCCCCTTAATTCCTTCATCTAGATCACTTGTAAAAATGTTGAACAACACTGGTCCCAGAAGAGAGCCTTGTAGTCCCTCACTTGAGACGTTGTTCCAATTGGATGTGCAACCATTTATTACTATTCTTTGAGTGCAATCACTCAGCCAGTTGTGAATCCACCTAACAGTTGCTTTGTTGATCCCATATTTGGTACTTTTTTCAATAAGGATGGTATGAGATACTTTGTCAACTGCTTTAAAAAGTCAAGATATAGTATATCTACCGCATTTTCCTGATCAAACCAGTCGGCGATTCTGTGATAGAAGGAAATTAGATTCATTTGGCATGACTTGTTTGTTACAAACCCTTGCTGGCTCTGGTTAGTTACTCCATTCTCATCCAAGTACTTGCATACATGCTGTTTATTAATTTGTTCAAAGACGTTTACCGGGATAGAAGTCAGGCTCATATGACTGTAGTTTCCTGGATCCACCTTGTTCCCTTTATTGAACATAGGTACAACATTTGCCGTTCTGAAATCTTCTGGGACTACTCCTGTTCTCAAGCAATTTTCAAAGATTAAGACGAATGATTTAACAATTACCCCTTCTTCTTCCTTCAGTATCCTAGGATGTAATTCATCTCAACCTGGAGACTTGAATTAATTTTTGTTAGCTAAGTCTTCCCTCACCATCTCTCTATTTATAGATAGCCTGCATTCCTTTATTCACCCAATAGCACAGGGAAGATCAGTTAATGTTGCATATACTTTCTGTGAGACAACAGACATGAAATAGGATTTTAAAAGTTCAGCTTTCTCAACATCATTTTTTAAGCAATTCACCATTCTCATCCTGTAAACATCCTTAAGCATCTTTGGCTTTTTTTGCTCTTGACATACCTTCAAAATTCTTTTTAATTGATTTTGGTCTCTATTGCAAGTTTCAATTCATTATCAGCTTTAGCTATTCTGACACTTGCCCTACAGCTTCTGTAGACAGTATTAGAATCTTCTTTCGTAATGCCCCTCCTCTTTCCATTTGATAAACATTTATTTCTTCCTTTTTAGCATGTGTTCCATCCTGATCTCTTTAAATTCTTCCCATTCGTCCTTCTTTTAGGGATTGTTAAAAGTGTACCTTGAGAATCTCATTTTGCAATACATTCCATTATTCTTAGGCATTTCTGTCCTTAAGAACATCCATCTATTAGATCCGTCCTTTCTGTGTCCATTAAAATCTGGCTTTCTGAAATCCAACCTTGAAGTTTGAGTTTTCTCAGTTCTTCTTCCACTTGTTTTCCAAAATTTAAGTATAGCATGATCCCTCCTAAGGTCCCAACCTCCCTTACTTCCGTAACAATTTCCTGCCCATTGGTAAGAATTAGGTCAAGCAGAGCAGACCCCTTTGTTTTCTCTTCTACCTTTTTCAAGATAAAGTTGTCAGCAAGAGGGGATAAGAATTTGTTGGACCCATTATTTTGCCTCAGAAAGATTCCCAACAAATATCTTGAAACAACCCCATGATCACTATGTCATACTTTTTTGAGAACTCTGATGTAGAAATAGTTCGCCCATATCTTTTTCTTGTCCAGGTAGTCTATAGTAAATGCCTACAATGGTGTCCTTTCTGTTGTTCTCTTCTTGTATTCTTACTCAAACAGTTTCTACAGAACTACCATGCTCTGAAGCTTAAATCTATGGAGAGCTATGCTTTCCTAACATACAATGCAACATCTACTCTTCCCAGTGAGCTATTACTCCTGTGGACAGCTTCGCTGCTGAACTCTGTTCTTGGTTCCTTGCTCCGGCTTCTGTTCCCGGGAAGAATCCACCTAGTTTTCATTAATTAGTCTGGGTATTTAAACCTTGCCTGGCATGCCTCCCTTACATGATTATTGAGCCTTAAGCCTTTAGTCAAGTTCCTGTTCGTACCTGCCTGCTGCCTTGCTGTATCTCCTGCTCAGTGTATGACCCCGGTTTCCCATTGACCACATAGCTGCCTTGCTGTATCTGCTGCTTCGTGTATGACCCCGGCTTCCTCTAGCTACACTATTCTTGCTGAGTTGGCCACAACCTGAGGACTCTGATCCAGACCCTCTTCCTTACACCTCCTCTTTTATTAAGTTTGTTTCTTAAAGATAAGTCATATCCTTCAAGCCTTGAATTGCAAGCATGAGTATCATATCACCAAGTTTCTGCGATGCCTATGACATTATATTTCTCTTCTCGTTTTAGAAGCTCCAAATCTTCATGTTTGTTTCCCATGCTCTGTGCATTTGTGTAGAAACATTTTAGTTTGTCATTGCTGTCTCTTAAGGCCCTTTTATACAGAATGATTATCATTCAAAAAATAATTTAAATGAGTGAAAATGAACGATAATTGTTCAGTGTAAAAGCAGCCAACAATCGAATGACACAATGTTTATTTATTTTTCATCATTCATTTTATGCAGGCATAAAAATCATTGTTGGCTCATTCACTAATCACCCGGTTTAAATACTGATCATACAGTTGTTTCTCATTCACTTATACACTGAATGTGAATGACTGAATATTTCTGGTTTGAACGAGCCAACAATGTGTGTGCCTGTATAAATGGGCTGCCAGAGCGAACATTGACATTGTTTGCTTGTTCAAATGAGAAATCGGCAGGTCTAAACGGACCCTTACTTCTCTATTTCTCAGTGAAAGCGCTGCGGAATAAGTTGGCGCTATACAAATAAAGATTATTATTATTATTATATTATTATTATTTTTCTTCTGAATTTTTGACTGGCCATTCACTTCCCTTCCTATATTGTTCTAGTTTAGAGCTCTGCTGAAGAGTGTAGCAAGGCGCCTGCTAAATATGTTTTCCTGCCCTTGTAAGGTGCAACCTGTTTCTAACAAGGCATCCATCATATAGATACTTCACTTCATGATCTAGGAATCCAAATCTTTGCTGATGGCACCATTCACTTAGCCGGTTGTTCACCCCTAGAATCCTGTTCAAACTCCTTATTCCATGACCATCCACTAGGAGGATGGATGAGAAAACTACCTGTGGTCCTAGTTTCTTTACTTTCTTGCCTAGATCTTCAAAGTCTCTGCAGATATTTGGAAGATCCTTTTTTGCTGTGTCATTTGTCCCCACATATATTAGTAGAAATGGGTAGTAGCCTGTAGAATTCAAGAGTCTTGATAGACTATCAAACACATCTTTGATTTCTGCACCTGGAAGACAGCACACCTATCGTGAGTCTTTGTCAAGTCTGCAGACAGCGGCCTCTGTTCCTTTCAACAGGGAATCCCCCACAACCACTACTCTCCTTTTCTTCTTCACAACATTTCTTTTTATCCATTCAAGAGGATTCCAAGTGCTTACTAGACTGTTCTTAGTGGGCAAAGTCATTTTTTGATGCACCTCTTCATTGTTCTCCTGTGTGAGAGCCTGGTACCGGTTCCTGAGCAGTATGGGTGCTGGCTGCCTGCTGATCCTCCTACTGCTTTGGGTCACAAGCTGCCATTCCTCTGCTTCTTAAAATTTATTCTATTTCAACAATTTGAAAAGTTACTTCTGCTCTGCCAAAAAAATCCTCATCTTCCTTAATGAGTTCAAAAACAGAACAGATAAAAGGCCATATGGTCAATCTAGTTAGCTTATTATTTCTCTGCTAGGATAGATATATGCTTACCCTAGGCATGCTTGAATTAATTTATTGTTGATTTTAAAATCACGTCTATAAGTTCATTCCAAGGATCTACTACTTTTTCAGTAAAACAACATTTGCTTATGCCTTTTCTCTCAACTAATCTCATCTTGTGCACGCTTGTTCTTGTGTTTCTACTTAGTTTCCTAAAATAGCACTTCCCTCTTGAGCCATCTTTAAACTTTTAACATATTTAAAAGTTTTGATCATGTTCCCCTTCTCCCTTTTTTCTTCCAGGTTCTACAAATAAAGTTCTTTAAGTCTTTGCTCATACATTTTATCTTTACACCTTCCACCATTTAAGAGAATGTAAAACATCTAAAGTGAGGTACCATATTTATGTTAGCATATAGTAGGGGACAAATGTTAAGATGTATGACTGCAGGATCATGCTACATAAAGTCTGTTTGCTCTCCGTTTCCATGAAAACATATATGGCTACATAGTAGTAGTTGTAGATTTAAAACAATTGGAAATTTTAATCACTAGCTGGTTTCTTTTTTGATCATTCAACATGTTTGGAGGTAGGTACTTACAAAAGAATATCATTGGAAGATTTCTGAGACACTCACAGCTCTTAACTAATGAAAAGACAATCAACTGGCACAAGTCAGAGAAGTTAGGTCATTGTCATAGCAATTGACCAATCTATATACATTTGTTATATAGATCTTAAAGGAATGTTAAGGCCCATTTAGACGGGACACATGTTGGGCAAACGATGCCCGATACTCGACTTCGCAAGTACCCGCTCAAGAGCTTTTGCACAAGAGTGAGTATTGTTGCTTCACAGCGAAGCAGGAAATTTCTCTCCTCGCTTCCCCCCCCCCCACCCCTCTCCATTCACTTAACATAGCAGCCATTCAGTACTGAATGGCTGCTATTTACACTGAACGATCGTCGTTCAGGATTTTAAGCTGCATGTTAAGTGAATGGAGAGGGCCGGGGGAGAGAAATCTCCGGCAGTCGCCCTGCTGTGAAGCAATGATACTTGCTCTTGTGCAAAAGCACGTGAACAGGTACTTGGGGGGAGGAGTGTCGGGCATCGTTTGCCTGACATTCGCCCCATCTAAACGGGCCTTTAGTCTTTCTAGAAATATAAACATTCTGCCCTGAAACCTCTCTTTACTATTCTACATCCTAAAGTCAGTCCTGTTTTATTTTTTTTAATTATACAATCTGAAATGGATACCACGGATATTGCAGATGTGTTGAAAAATAGATTACTCTTTTGAGGTGTAAGGCAAAAGGATTATACAGAAATCATTTCTGTTAATAAAGAGAAGAAATGTAAAATAAACTAAATAACTTGCATCCAGTCAAATCCAATATGAAAATTTTTCAAAAAAATTAAAACATTAAAGGGCTTATCTAGCTTTTGAAAACTAAAGGTCTGTCCTCAGGATCGGTAATCAATATCTGATAAGTAAGGGGCACGCTGCCTAGGAAGTCCACTGATCAGATGACTGAAGAGTCTGCGGAACTCATGAGAATGCTGCAGCCTTTTCAGAGTTTACATGCGAGTACAATCTTGTATGTAGTCAGAGCACCATACTATTTGTAGAGGTTGTTCTAGTTCTGCCGTGTTGTCCCACTTAATGGAGTATCATTGAATGCATCATTTCTGCCTCCTGCAACAAAACAGCTAGAACTCGGACAACACCTTTAATGTTGGGATGTGGGCAGCAGACACAATAATGTAGAACCCATTTAAGTTTTTACACACAAGTAAATATACACATTTTCATGGTTGGCAACATAATACATAAAAAGGAGCAAAACTGATGTATACCAGAGTCTGCTAAAAGTGGGTAATTACTGTATGTTGGATTTTCAAAACAATGCCAAAAAACACAGTAAATCAATACATGTAGTGAAAAAATAAGATATAAATCAATAAATATGAAAATCTAGAGAACTAGTACTGAACTGTTCACATCTCTGAAAATAATGAAACATTTTACATTTTCTCATTAGCTTTAAATGGAACTTGTCACATCTTCACAGCACCATCAACTAAGTTACAGTGCTGTTAGGGGATGTGGAAGGGAGCCAGATGGTGCCCACGTCGCTCAAAATCACGTGCTGCACTGAATATCTGATTCTTTTCACGGTGCCAATGTGCGTGCTCTCCCATAGACTTGTATGGGGGAGCGCATACATAGCTCTATGAAAAGAGCTTGATTTTCAGTGCGGTTCGTGATCTTCAGCAGCAGGTACTAAAGGAACCAGAGAGCAGGTGAGTATGAAAATACATAACCTGGCTCCATGTCACGTCCCCTAACATTACCATAACTCAGTTTATGGGGACGTGTCAGGTCCCCTTTAAATGCATGAAGTTATTACTATATGGATAACCCACCAAATAACAAACTGATCTAATGTAAAATGGGTCATTGGTATAAGTTAACATTTAGTAGCTAAGAATTAGGGTGAAGGATTTCTTTATCTTAGTGTTGGCAAATACTTGTGAGTTCTTATAAAGTTTTTTCCTAACTTGAAAGGGATAGCTTGAACATGCTGTCCAAACTGCAGGCAACATGTTATAGAGCAGAAGGAGCTGAGCAGATTATTATATAGTTTAATTGGGAATGATTCATTATAAGGGTATATGCACATGGACAAGACGGAGTGTCCGAGTAACAACAAAATCGTAGTATGTACTATTCTTGTCCAATTCTGTACGCATGCAGGGTCTTGTACATTGGACAGCCCATGGACTTGATGCTTTTGCACCCGAAAATATCAGGCACACCTTTAAAATTATCTGGCAACAGTTGTAGTTGGCAACAGCACTCTAAATATACCTCAAACCAGAGGGGAAGCAAACTGATGGGAATAGTATGCACTCTCCAAAAATGGATTTGGACTATCCATCCACAAATATCTTCAAATATAGAGCAGCATCTGGGGTGCCAAAAAAAGTCCCATACTCACATCCTAAAAGGACATGTTTCTTTATTGCGTCCACATAAAACAACAATTCGGCCGCTATCTTTGTCAAGTTATTGGCTGTTTGAAAGATTATCTTTGCATGTAAAAGGACCTGACACAGTATCACAACACTGTATCAGTACATAAATCCTTCCTAAATGCCTTATGCACACAAACGTTATGAATAGAGATGAGCGAACACCAAAATGTTCGGGTGTTCGTTATTCGTAACGAACTTCCCGTGATGCTCGAGGGTTCGTTTCGAACAACGAACCCCATTGAAGTCAATGGGCGACCGGAACATTTTTGTATTTCGCCGATGCTCGCTAAGGTTTTCATGTGTGAAAATCTGGGCAATTCAGGAAAGTGATGGGAATGACACAGTGACGGATAGGGCAGGCGAGGGGCTACATGGTGGGCTGCATCTCAAGTTCACAGGTCCCACTATTAAGCCACAATAGCGGCAAGAGTGCCCCCCCCCCCCCCCCCCACTGTCAGCATAAAGATCGTCCTCCTCTGGCACAGCTGTAACAGCTGTAGCAGAGAAGAACGATGTTTGCCCATTGAATTCAATGGAACCGGCAATACAGCCGACTCCACTGAATGCAATGGGCTGCCGGCGATCGCAGGATGAATGGTCGGAAAGGGGTTAAATATATAACCCCTTTCCTGCAATTCATCCAGAAATGTGTTACACTAAAAATATATACCGGCGTATAAGGCGACGGGGCGTATAAGACGACCCCCCAACTGTCACCTTATACGCCGGTAATACAGTGGAGCAAAGAATAAAAAGCATTACTTACGTTTTTAGATGATCTGCGGCGCTCCTGCAGGCTGTCACTCCCTCCTGGTCCACGGCAGACAAGCTTTCTCCACGAAAGACTTTAAATCCCTGCCTCCAGAAGCACATGTGCCTTCAGCCAATCACAGCCAATGACAATGATGTCATTGAATGGCTGTGATTGGCTGTGTTTCTGGAGGCGGGGATTTCAAGCCTTGAAATCCCCGCCTCCAGAAACACAGCCAATCACAGCCATTCAATGACATCATTGTCATTGGCTGTGATTGGCTGAAGGCACGTGTCTTTCTGGAGGCAGGGATTTAAAGTCTTTCGTGGAGAAAGGAATACTCTGCCGTGGATTAGGAGGGAGCGACAGCCTGCAGGAGCGCCGCAGATCATCTAAAAACGTAAGTAATGCTTTTTATTCTTTTCTCCACTGTATTACCGGCGTATAAGGTGACAGTTGGGGGGTCGTCTTATACGCCCGGTCGCCTTATACGCCGGTATATATTTTTAGTGTAACACATTTCTGGATGAATTGCAGGAAAGGGGTTATATATTTAACCCCTTTCCGACCATTCATCCTGCGATCGCCGGCAGCCCATTGCATTCAGTGGAGTCGGCTGTATTGCCGGTTCCATTGAATTCAATGGGCAAACATCGTTCTTCTCTGCTACAGCTGTTACAGCTGTGCCAGAGAAGAAGGATTTGTCTTCTATATGTTCTCAATGGGGTCAGCGCTGCTGCCGCTGGCCCCATTGAGCGCATATAGAATGCATCCATAGCGAGCAGCGGGAGGGGCAGACTTTCATATCAGGCGGACACCTTATCTCCCCAGCCACTCACAGCAGGGGGGTGGTATAGGGCTTAAACGTTGCAGGGGGAAGTTGTAATGCCTTCCCTGTCTTTATATTGGCCAAAAAAAAGCGCTAACGTCTCAGGGAAGAAAGTTTAATTTACCAGAACACCGCATGGTGTTCGTTACGAATAACGAACATCCCGAACACCCTAATATTCGCACGAATAGCAAGCTCGGACGAACGCGTTCGCTCATCTCTAGTTATGAACTGTTCTAATATACTTTGCATACTTATTCTTCATGGTTTTTAATATTGCTACAATGAATAACATTGTTAGAACTGCTCTGTCTTTGTCTATCTTGTAAAGAGTTCTGCATTGTGTCAGCAAGACATTGGCAGCACTAGTTTTTAGGCTCTGAATGTTAATTTATATTAAAGCTTGAATAATATTAAGGCGTTGTATAATTTCATTACACAATATTTGAAACGGTTTTCTGAATTTATGTGATTTAATGGTAACACTGGGTGATTTCTATGTTTAACTCATATGCATTATTGAGAGTCTGGGAAGTGGTCTCAGAATAATTTAAGAACGACAAGAAGAAAACCTGTCAGTGACCGAAGATAGAAACTATTATTGGTCACTGCAAGTCAGAGATTGTATTTGTGTGGTCCCAAAGCTCTCCTGCTTTGTTATACTGAGTTGTCAGCACTTATCACTGACATGCAATTTAGACAATACGCAGACAAAGCAGAAATGACAGAACTGTCTTTTAAATATCTTACCTAATGCTGTTCTTGCTGGAGTGGCATCTTTTTTTATCCAGAATGATACCCAGGATAACACAACTGTTAATATGCAAGGGATATATGTTTGAATAGTGAAGTATCCCATTCTTCTGCTTAAATCAAAGTACACAGTCATGACAATATAATCACCTGTTGAGACAAAGGCAAAGCATTCTTGACATCAAATTTCTATTAGCAAAAGGTAATATAATTTTGTAAAAAAAAAAAAAAATACTACAGGAAATCTCTAGGCAAATTTTTGTTTCTGAAATTTATCAAGATTCTGCTGACAATTCAGGAATTGAGGAGTCTTAAAGTGAATATATCAGCAGTAGAGATGAGCAAGCATACTCATCTGAGCTTGATGCTTGTTCGAGTAGTAGCATACTCAATGGTACTCGTTACTCGAGCGAGCACCATGCCGTGTTCGAGAAAATTTTATTGCCCCTCCCCCCTTTACCACTGCCTGCTGTGATGTGCCTAGCGTGCGCACGTCTACAGCAGTGTCTGGCTGGGGGAGAGAGAGAGAAAAAAAAAAGCTCGGCGCCCGGCGGGTCCATTGAAAACTGCTCGAGTCTCCCATTGACTTCAATGGGGTTTGTTACTTGAACAGAGTTCTCGAACATTACAAAAAGCTCGGGTCGAATAATGAGCACCCAAGCATTTTGGTGCTTGCTTATCTCTAGTCACCAGTAAATGACCTTGTTTGTATAAATTAAGTTATTATGTTAGACATTAGTGATGAGCGAACATTAAAAATGTTTGGTTCAACAAAAGTTTGGTTTGGTTTGAATTACTTTAAACCAAATCAGAATGTCATCAATACCCTTAAAACTGGTGTATAACACTTTCTTAGAGCCATACAGGCCCCGTACAATACTTTTAGGTCATCTAAAAGTCTATCTTAAGTAGTTTTTAGCTATTTTTAAGGCAAAGATAATAAAGAAAAAGAAGGGAAAAAAACTAAAAAAAAGAAGGAAAGAGAAAGAAGGAAACATAGTATTTTTCTATGATTCTCAATGATTCTATGATCTTTTCCTTCTTTCTCCTCCTTTTTCCTTATTTGAAAAAGAAGTAGAAGAATTTTCAAAAAGTTGACAAACCATCCAATGTTTGGGTTCATGCCAAACTAAAATTGTGCGAACGTACTCTGCCAAGCTTGATGCTCGTTCGAGTATTAGCATACTCGATGGTGCTCGTTACTAGAGCAAGCATCATGCTGTGTTCGACCCTGTCCCAGTTTTTGGCTCCTCCCCGCTGTAACATGCCTGTTCTGGCCCCTCCCCACCGCGATGCAGCACGCACATCAAAGGCAAATTCCCCCCCCCCCAAAAAAAGCTCGGGACCCGGCGGCTCTCATACAAAAATGCTCGAGTCTCCCATTGTAGTCAATGGGGTTCGTTAATCGAGTAAAGCTCTCGAATTTTACGAAAAGCTCGACTCGAATAACGTGGACCCGAGCATTTCGGTGCTCGCTCATCTCTATGCCAAACCAAACTTTTAGCACAGTTCGAACCGAAACAAGATTCCACTGTTTTTGTTCTCTTAGCACTATTAAATATATTTTAGGTATTTTTGTTGATTTTTTTCTGTATTTAAGAAAAATCCTAAAATTCTGCAGTTTTCATACTGACTACTACGCCTAATAATAGTCTGACACTTCCTGTTCTATAAGTAAAAGTTTCAGTAGCCATCTCATCTTCATCACAAGCAGGATCACAATGAAAGGTGAGATCTACATATAGATAATAGCCCATTTACACGTAACGATTATCGCTCAATTCATTCCAGCAAACGAATTTTAGCGATAATCGTTCAGTGTAAATGCAAAAAAATTACTGACTTTTCGTTCACAGTTTGTTAAGCTTAGAAAACATTGTTAGATCGCAGGCATCTTGTCTTGTGTAAATTCTCCCTGCTCAGCGCTTCACATAGGAGGTGAAGTGCTGAGCAAGAAGCAGATGAGAAGCCAGAGGGAAGTTTTTCTGTGTAAATGCTCCGCACGACTGCTGACAACCTTACTGGTGATATCAGCGTTGTACAATCATTTAAACGGCTGTCGGCTCATATAAAAGGGCCGTAACACAAATCCTCCATTTACAATAGGTGATGGTCATAGCTTATTTACTCCTTCCTGTACGATGACCTCTAATGAACATGCCAACAACACTCTACAATAGGTGTAAATAGGTGTCTACCATACATTACAGGCTATCGTAAAGCATCTCTAAATGCTGTACATTTGGTTACATATAGCTTAGGCATATTTTGCCTGCCCCTATAGTCATTTACAGACACTAGGATATACAAATCTACAATCAGGAAATAAAAATGGATTGGAAAAATAGAATATGTTTCAATATCTTGTGTTAATCATTAAAAAATATATATGTGTTAGGCCTTAGTCACACGGGCGTAAATACGCGCGTAAAAAAAAAACGCGTGACCATGTCCATTGCCACCAATATGTTCTATCTTTTGTAGGTGCGTTTTTACGCGCGTATATACGCGCGTAAATACGCCCGTGGGTTTTTATGTGCGTATGTACGCGCGTATTTACGCCCGTGTGACTAAGGCCTAAGAAACATTTTATTTTTTATTTTTAATTTTCAAGATGTTTTCCTAGTGGGGCTTATATATCAATCAGAAATAAACACTCTTTATTTGAAAAAAGAAGGTTAAGGGGCGACCAAATAACCATGTATAAGTACATGAGGGGACAATACAAGGATCTCTCCCAGGATCTGTTTATACCCAGGACTGCAACAGTAACAAAAGGGCATCCGCTACGTTTAGAGGAAAGCAGGTTTCATCACCAACATAGAAAGGGATTCTTTACTGTTAGAGCAGCTAGACTGTGGAACTCTCTGCCTGAGGACGTAGTGATGGCAAAATCCTTAGAGGAGTTTAAAAGGGGACTTGATGTCTTTCTGGAGAGAAAGGATATTATAAGCTATAAATCTAAGATTATTTGTTAATCCGGGTATACAAGCAGGTAGGAACTATTAGGGGTTGATCCAGGGAACAGTCTGATTGCCATTAGGGAGTTGGGAGGGAATTTTTTCCCCAAAAGGGCTAATTGGCTTCTGCTCTTGGGGTTTTTTGTCTTCCTCTGGATCAACAAAACAGGAGGCTAGACAGGCTGGACTAGATGGACATTGTCTTCATTCAGCCTTACGAACTATGTTACTATGAAATGGAGATTCACAAAGCTTGTTTCTTTGCCTCCATATGCTTCTAGCCATATATGGAGGCATACAGAGGTATTTTCCTGTTGGATTTTTACAGATCTGATGATCATGGCTTATTCCATCAGACTCCATAGGTACTGAGGTATTGTCCTTTATATACAGGGGGTGGACAAAAATATGGAAACACCAGATGATATGCATGCCTTAAGTTACATGGGATTATAAATAATTTTTCACAATACCACCAGTAAATTTTAACTATATCAAAAGGGCAGATCAGTGCAAATGATTAAAATTCCATACGGACCACTCTTAATGGTCCAGGATCTATACATGTTTCCAAATCTGACTTAGTAGGCAGTGTTGTAGTTGTCGCATGATGCAATTATTTGTATAACAGCACCAATACGTGATAAGCATCATTTGTCTTCGAGACAGCGTTCTGCGCAGTTGTGGGGGAATCATGGCAGCGATGACGGATTTCCAATGCTGTCAAATTATTGGGCCTATATGGTGGGTGCCTCTGTAACAAAGGTAGCAGTAGTTTTTGCTGTATCACAAGGCACAGCATCCAGGATTTTGACCGCATACAGTCAGACTGGAAAAAACTAGAGATGAGCGAACGTACTCGTCCGAGCTTGATGCTCGGGCGAATATTAGCGTGTTCGGGATGTTCGTTATTCGTAACGAACACCACAGGATGTTCGGATGTTCGGGTTACTTTAACTTTCTTCCCTGAGAAATCATTTCTATATGCGCTCAATGGGGCCGGCGGCAGCAGCGCCGACCCCATTGAGAACATATAGAAGACAAATCCTTCTTCTCTGCCACAGCTGTAACAGCTGTGACAGAGAAGAACGATGTTTGCCCATTGAATTCAATGGAACCGGCAATACAGCCGACTCCACTGAATGCAATGGGCTGCCGGCGATCGCGGGATGAATTGTCGGAAAGGGGTTAAATATATAAGCCCTTTCCTGCAATTCATCCAGAAATGTGTAAAAATAAAAAAATATATATATACTCACCTGGTGCCGGCAGACGGAGTTCAGCGTGGCAGGCTGCAGTTCTCCTGAACTGCTCTGAACAGCTGTGAGTAGTATTCAGCAGCCGGGGATTTAAAATCCCCGCCTGCTGAATAAGATGCCTCTGAATGGTCACAGCCTGACCAATCAGAGGCCAGCCCTCACTCACACCCATTCATGAATTCATGAATGGGTGAGTGAGGGCTGCCTCTGATTGGCTCAGGGGCAGCTCCCCATTCATGAATGGGTGTGAGTGAGGGCTGGCCTCTGATTGGTCAGGCTGTGACCATTCAGAGGCATCTTATTCAGCAGGCGGGGATTTTAAATCCCCGGCTGCTGAATACTACTCACAGCTGTTCAGAGCAGTTCAGGAGAACTGCAGCCTGCCGCGCTGAACTCCGTCTGTCGGCACCAGGTGAGTATATATATATTTTTTATTTTTACACATTTCTGGATGAATTGCAGGAAAGGGCTTATATATTTAACCCCTTTCCGACAATTCATCCCGCGATCGCCGGCAGCCCATTGCATTCAGTGGAGTCGGCTGTATTGACGGCTCCATTGAATTCAATGGGCTAACATCGTTCTTCTCTGCACAGCTGTTACAGCTGTGGCAGAGGAGAACTTGCTGTGTGGTTCCCATCATTTTCTTGAATTGCCAAGATTTTCACACATGAAAACCTTAGCGAGCATCGGCGAAATACAAAAATTTTCAGGTCGCCCATTGACTTCAATGGGGTTCGTTATTCGAAACGAACACCCGAACATCGCGGGAAGTTCGTTTCGAATAACGCGAACCCGAACATTTTGGTGTTCGCTCATCTTTAGAAAAAACGCATCCGACAAACACCAGTGTGGACGGAAATTTGTATTGAGGGACAGAAACAGTCAATCATTGCATGGGCTATGCAAATCCTTTAATTCAGAGCAATGCAGCCTTCATGTACTGCAAAGGCTACTAAGGTGGCTAAAACATTGCTTGTTTTATGTGGAGCAAAAAACATTTCCTTTCCATAAGGTGAAGAATCTTTTGCACTTCATTGCTGCTCAGCTTGTATTTCTATTTGTGTCCTATTATCTATTGAAGCTACCAATATGAGCAGGGACTTAAAGTTTCAAATACATCTACTATTTTTTTATTGTACTTGAGAGAAAATAGCACTCAACCATATAAACAACTGTACTAAACAATTTCGTAAAACAACTCTGTTAGAGGTCAGTATACCATTACTCACTACTTCAAACCTCTTTTTCTAAATGTGCCTGTCACCGTCCATCATTATAATGTTAATTTGGCTTTTACAGTGCCTCCTGACGAGCCTTCAGAAGATGATCATTCAATTCAATTTAGGAAGTTGTACATTATTGCTGTTTCTAGGCTATATTTTCTCTTTATGATTCCTATTATTACTGCTGTTTACAGGCTTGTAATACTTAATTCTCCTGCATAGCATACTGCCCTGATTGTCAGATATAGAAGGCCAGGTTCATGCAGAATTTTTTGTAGATTAAAAATCTCAGTTTTTACATGTTTGTTGTACATGTACTTTCAATGCATTGTTTATGCCTATTAAAAAAGCTAAAAAAAAAGTCTATAGAAAACAGCATGCCCAGAGCATGTTTCAATTTTTTAAAATGCCACTGATCACAAAACCACAAAAAAAAAACCTACCACAACTCAAAACAGCATTGGGAGGACGGTTGCCAACTTTGTCACGAAAAAATACCAGCCATGGTTAAAAAAGGGTGTGACAGGGGAGTGACTTGGGGCATGGCTTATCACAGCATTTTTTTCCTCCTCTATCTCCTGGATCTTGTCTGTCCAGCGGCTGTGCGCATGTGCGGGATCCAGGCCGGCATGTTCTCGCGAGTAGATGACATTTAGTGTGATTCACATGTCATCTACTCGTGGGAACACGCTGCAGATGCTCACATCGCATACAATCTACAAATATATAATTATATACATGAGATACCCAGGTTACCCCAGCATGGTCCATATCACTATATGCAGGAGATATACCTCCCATGTACATAGTGATGCTGATGTAAGGAAGATATGTCCTGTATGTAATTATATGTACAGCTGGTATAACGTATACCTTCTAAGCATGCAAGATTACATGCAGTACATGGTGCATACCTCGTACCGCATGTGCTGCTCCTCCGCTCTCCTCCTCAAGTTCCGACACTGGACATCCATCCTAACCCCCACACACCACACACACACAACTCCACTACATCTATCCTGATCCCCAGAAATCACACACACAGCTCCACTACATCCATCCTAACTCCCACACATTACACACACACAACTCTACTACATCTATCCTGATCCCCAGACATCACACACACAGCTCCGCTACATCCATTCTGACCCCCACACACAACTCCACTCACTCTCTCAATCCATCCATCGATCCAGAACCCCACAGCTCCAACACACACACAGCTCCACTACATCCATCCTAACCCCCACACAACACACACACACAGCTCTGCTACATCCAAACTGACCCCCAGACATCACACACACAGCTGTACTACATCCATTCTGACCCCCAGACATCACACACACAGCTCCACTACATCCATCCTGATCCCCACACATAACACACACAGCTCTGCTACATTCATCCTGATCCCCACACATCACACACACAGCTCCACTCACTACATCCATCCAGACATGTACTTAGCCCCTCCCCCATGGTCATGTGATCCCTGGCTCCTCCCACACAGGGTATCACATGACATGACATCATCAGAGGCCCTGGAAGCTGTCCGCTCTGCAGGTCTGTGTTTCCCCTGATTAACTCCTGCTCCCATAGGAGTCAATAGAAACTTTTTGCAAAATGCTCACCTATTTCATATCTTTTTTAGGTGTTTTAGGCGCTGTTTTGCACTTGAAATTCCACACATATGAACACTTTTATAGGAACGCATTGGTTCTTTTATGGTTCAAACGCATTTTATTTGATCGTACAATCAATCAATAAGAACAGATTCTTACACATAGTCACAGCAAAAAAAAAAAAATATCTTGTTCATATAATTTTCACTATATGAGTATCGAGTCTTCCATATATAAAACTATATCCAACATCAACAAAATAGTTTGAGGAGGTCCTCGAAAGGAGAGCCTCCCTGTACAGGTTTAAAATATCAGGACATAGAGTAGCGAAAACAATCAAGAAATCAAGATAAAGAAAAGACATCGGTTCTTTTAGAAGTGTGCATTATGCGTACTCAAAACACATGCTAGTGTGAATTAGGTCTTAGCCATAGCTCTAGCAGGGTGAAGCACATGTGCTTGAATGGCTAAGAATTAGAGATGAGCGAGCGTACTCGGAAAAGCACTACTCGCTCGAGTAATTTGCTTTATCCGAGTATCGCTGTGCTCGCCCCTGAAGATTCGGGTGCCGCTGCGGCTGACAGGTGAGTTGCGGCGGGGAGCAGGGGAGAGCGGGTGGGAGAGAAGGAGAGAAAGATCTCCCCTCCGTTCCTCCCCGCTCTCTCCTGCAGCTCCCCGCTCCGTGCCGGCACCCGAATCTTCAGGCACGAGCACAGCGATACTCGGATAAAGCAAATTACTCGAGCGAGTAGTGCTTTTCCGAGTACGCTCGCTCATCTCTACCAAGAATATGTTGCCTTTGAAGGTAAAACTTTCTCAATGTCAAAAGACATCTAATCGCGTGACCGGGGCTGAAAAATGGCCCGAAAATACTGCTCCTAGACGCGTTTCAATAGAAACGGGCCAGAGCTGTCCAGCGCATTGAATTCAATGGAACCGGCAATACAGCCGGCTCCATTGAAAGCAATGCGCTGCGGGCTTAACAATAATGTTTTTCATCAAAATATTTAAGAAAATTCAGAAAATAATAGATGGCATAATGCAGGACCCTTTTTTGTTATTAAAATATTGTTTCTAGCTAAATCCACCCTTTTGACTGATTGGTTTGGGCATGATTATATAAAAGAAATAGTAAACGATATTAATGGGAACAGGACAAATATTTCTGAAGCATTGGAAGCACAAGAAATTGGTATGGTTGCTAAAGGTAAAGGTAGGGCGTTTTAGCTTAACAATAATGTTTTTCATCAAAATATTTAAGAAAATTCAGAAAATAATAGATGGCATAATGCAGGACCCTTTTTTGTTAAAGGGATTGTCCCACAAAAAATATTGTTTCTAGCTAAATCCACCCCATAATTATAAACATTTTTTGGGTTTTTACACTTACAAGAAAAATGTTTCTACTGTCAGATATTTTAGGACTAATGTTAGAATAGCACCAACTGTGGTTTCTATTCTGTGTCCCCCTCAGTGACTGTTCTTCCTGCTCAATCTTGCTCTTCTTTCTGTTCCATTGGGTGTGTGGAGGGATCTTTGGTGTGGTGAGTGGCTGCTTTTGAAGTTGCTACAGCTTCTATAATGTCAATCAGCAAGTGATAAGAGAATTAGGCAGCGTTATTGCAGAGAAGTAAGACTAAGTATGTGTCACCCTCACCACCTTAGAACATTCATTAAGGTGGACGGGACACAGGAAGGCTCTTCAATAGAAAGCACAGGTGGCACTATTCTAACATTATTTCGGGATATCTGGGGATATAGTGTAAATGCAAATACAAAAACGTTTAGCATTATGGGCTGGATTTAACTACAAACACTATTTTTTTTTTTGTTGAACAACCCTTTTAATGGTACTGTACATTAAAAACACATAATAAACTAGCGGTGGAAGGTAACACAGCTTCCTCACATTGTAAGTATTGACAAATTAGAAATGCAGCAATAAAAGCCCAGGGTAATACTAAATTTGGGAGTTACTAAAAAAAGGATATGTCACATATGTCACATGTCGATTTTACCTATGATTGCAATGCATTTTGCAAGAAAAACGCATCACTACACATGTGATTTTAACACGCGAGAAAATCACACATTTTTTCAATAGGAAAGATTTTTAAAAATCACTGCGCACTCACATCAAAATTACATCTGCATGCAGGTGCGATAGAATTTGTTTTTGCTCTCATAGAAAATAATGGGCGATATCATTCAAAAAATAGAACATGCTGTGATTAATAAAATTATCAGTAGCCTGTCTCTGTTTAGTAAAACCTACTTGGTTGTTTTAGATTAATGAAGGCAGGATGGTCCAGAACTGCAGGGACAAGATTGTTTTATTTTATTTATAAACAATAGTAAGATGCAGACATATCAGATATATTTTACCCTAATGCTTTTCCACTACCTCATTTCCAGTATTTTCCCCTTTTTTGCCACTCTTACGATTTTTTTATTCTTCGTTTTTTCTTAAATTATTCCTAATAGTTTTTCAGCAAATGATTTTATCAACAATGTTTCTGGATTGAGCAGTAGTATAAAGTTTATCAGACATCCACACTTTTACAATAACTAACCGTGCAGCAAAAAAACGGATCATATAACATACCCTTCCTTCTCATGTTCCCTTAGATTTTACTTAAATCCTCTATTATCAAACTTCTTAGCCTGTTTACCCAAATATTTTACTCTAATGTTCTTATACAGTACATCTCTACAGTTCTACCACATATGTGACATATCCTTTTTTTAGTAACTCCCAAATTTAGTATTACCCTGGGCTTTTATTGCTGCATTTCTAATTTGTCAATACTTACAATGTGAGGAAGCTGTGTTACCTTCCACCACTAGTTTATTATGTGTTTTTAATGTACAGTACCATTAAAAGGGTTGTTCAACAACAAAAAAATAGTGTTTGTAGTTAAATCCAGCCCATAATGCTAAACGTTTTTGTATTTGCATTTACACTATATCCCCAGATATTCCAGAAATAATGTTAGAATAGTGCCACCTGTGCTTTCTATTGAAGAGCCTTCCTGTGTCCAGTCTACCTTAAGGTGGTGAGGGTGACACATACTTAGTCTTACTTCTCTGCAATAACGCTGCCTAATTCTCTTATCACTTGCTGATTGACATTATAGAAGCTGTAGCAACTTCAAAAGCAGCCACTCACCACACCAAAGATCCCTCCACATACCCAAAGGAACCGAAAGAAGAGCAAGATTGAGCAGGTAGAACAGTTACTGAGGGGGACACAGAATAGAAACCACAGTTGGTGCTATTCTAACATTAGTCCTAAAATATCTGGCAGTAGAAACATTTTTCTTGTAAGTGTAAAAACCCAAAAAATGTTTATAATTATGGGGTGGATTTAGCTAGAAACAATATTTTTTGTGGGACAATCCCTTTAACAAAAAAGGGTCCTGCATTATGCCATCTCTTATTTTCTGAATTTTCTTAAGTATTTTGATGAAAAACATTATTGTTAAAGGGGTTGTCCTGCGCCGAAACGGGTTGTTTTTTTTTTTCAACCCCCCCCCCCCCCCGTTCGGCGCGAGACAACCCCGATGCAGGGGTTAAAAAAGAACACCGGAGAGTGCTTACCTGAATCCCCGCGCTCCGGTGACTTCTTACTTACCTGCTGAAGATGGCCGCCGGGATCTTCACCCTCGGTGGACCGCAGGGCTTCTGTGCGGTCCATTGCCAATTCCAGCCTCCTGATTGGCTGGAATCGGCACGTGACGGGGCGGAGCTACAAGGAGCCGGCATCCAGCACGAGCGGCCCCATTGAGGAAAGAAGAAGACCCGGACTGCGCAAGCGCGTCTAATTTGGCCATTAGACGCCGAAAATTAGACGGCCTCCATGGAAACGAGGACGCTAGCAACGGAGCAGGTAAGTGAAAAACTTCTTATAACTTCTGTATGGCTCATAATTAATGCACAATGTACATTACAAAGTGCATTAATATGGCCATACAGAAGTGTATAGACCCACTTGCTGCCGCGGAACAACCCCTTTAAGCTAAAACGCCCTACCTTTACCTTTAGCAACCATACCAATTTCTTATGCTTCCAATGCTTCAGAAATATTTGTCCTGTTCCCATTAATATCGTTTACTATTTCTTTTATATAATCATGCCCAAACCAATCAGTCAAAAGTGCTAAATGTGCTGCAAGATGTGTACGTTGGAAACTGCAGTTCTCTCCTCCCCTCCTATCAATTGGGAGTGTCAGAATCTTCTGTTTTAATGTGACTGTTTTGTGGTTCCACATAAGCTCTTGTCCTAAAAATACAGCTGTTTTATTTAAGAAACACAGTATATTGCCTGTGTACATTGAAATCTTGTCCCTTCCCCATCTTGTACTAAGATTTTAGCATATCATTTAGTTATGCAAATAACTAAAGAGGTGGGTCTATAATATACTCAAGAGACGTGGGGTTTCCCTGGTTTACGGATAGTAATAATATTAGCTTGTGAAATTTTGCGTAGGGATCTAACTATTTTGATGCTGACATTGAAGATTTCGGTTTAATGGCTAGCCACAATAGGGTCAAGAATTTGGAAATATACATAAGAGAAGGTGTCAGGACTAGAGTTGAGCGAACGTACTCTGCCGAGCTTGATGCTTATTCAAGTATTAGCATACTCGATGGTGCTCGCTACTCAAACGAGCATCATGCCGTGTTCAACCCCGCCCCAGTTTTTGGCTCCTCCCAGCTGTGACATGCCTGTTTTGGCCCCTCCCCGCTGTGATGCAGCGCATGGGTCAATGGCAAATTTTTTGGCTGGCAGGCAGGGGGAGAGAGAGATAGAGAGACAGAGAGAGAGAGAACACACGAACCAAGAAAAAAAAAAAAAGCTCAGGACCCGGCGTCCCAAATACAAAAATGCTCGAGTCTTCCATTGTAGTCAATAGGGTTCGTTACTCAAGTAAATCTCTCGAATTTTATGAAAATCTCGACTCGAATAACGCGTACCCAAGCATTTGGGTTCTCGCTCATCTCTAGTCAGGACCTCAAATTACAAAATAAAGAATGTGGTATTTTTTTAATAAAAATCTGATAGAATAATAATAGAATAGATATCTGACTAAATGTAGCAATACACATACTATATGACCAAAACTGTTTGGACACCTGATCATAACATCTACAGAATATAAGCTAAAGGGCTCAGTCAGATGAACTTTTTTTTGCATGCATATTAGGCGCGTTTGCAATTTGCATGTATTAGAACCAATGCTTTCCTATGAAAGAAGTCACATGTCCGTTTTTTTAAAAACAGAAAAAATTTGCACCTGTAAAAGATAAGACAAGTGAGTGCAAATACACCTGGCCACGCAATTTTTTCTACACACGATGTGTGATTTTTTTTTTCTTTACCGCGCCTATAATGTGTGAAAAATGTGCTCGTTTGACTGAGCCCAAATGGAGATACCATTTCAAAGCCATAAGCATTAACAAAGGATTGGGCCCCCTCTTTACGTTATAACAATCTACACTCTTCTAAGTAGGCAGGTGGCTGCACTGCATAGAAGAGGAGACATAGAAGAGGAGATATTCGGAGTGTGACCAGCAAACAGGTGAGGGGGACAGAGTGTCCTTTTATTAGAGGGGTTAATAAAAAGAAATTAAAATACCAACACAATAAAATATATACATGTCACTTAGCATTACATATAAAAGTCCACAGTCAGGAAAATCAGGGAAAGGAATCAAAAACAGAAATACTGCAGAGCCTTTGCTGTATAAAATTATATAGCACTTGCTATCATATTGTATGTTTAAGCCCTAATACTAAAGTTCATCACCATTATGATGTACATTGGGTAGTATGTGTAGAGCTACTTTGAACCCGCTTCAGGAGACACAAAACTGACCCCCCCCCCCCCAAAAAAAAAAAAAAAATGATAGACTCAGCTTCGTCCTCATTTTCCTTTCTTTATGATAATGAAAGGATAAAATGTCTTCAGAGTCTTACACGTGTGAATGATCCCATTTTACTGAACAGGCATCTTACATACATTTTTACATTAATATACTACATACTACATGTAAAACTTATCAAAATCTATATTTAAAAAAATGTTTTTTAAATTTCAAGCTTTAAATCATCAGTAAATATACATGTATTTGCTTTAAGATGTTATGTGGTTTAAATAACACTGTAAAAATAATGCAATCAAATTACAGAACATTGTCCTATTGTTTAAAGAATATTCACTTTTACCTATGTAACATTAAGCGCCTTGCTTCTGCTATATATTTGCAAAAATCATATGTCTATAAAGCACAACTATATTATGAAATATCCTAAAATAGCTAATTTGAGCCTACAGTCCATTTAAGGATATTCAGTAAAGATAACCTCACATCCCGGTAATAGCAGCTGATAGGAGTTTCATTAAGATGAAGTATTATGATCATAATTGGACCATTTATTTCAAGCTCTAATCAAAATATTTGACATGGAAACAATTGTTGAGCATAAGGCTGAAGGAAGATGAAGGCAAACCATTAAATAAAAAATAATTAGCAATTAAGGAAGGTCAAACTCTTAAAATCATTAAGCAGGAAGCTCTATAATTATATATGGAGAACAATGAATGCATAATAGGTGCCTAAGAAAAAGTTATTGAATTTTTAAGGAGAGATTAATATGGCTATTATGTTTTAATAAAAGTAAGGAAAGTGTTATTGAACTATAAATATTAGTTTATCCAGTTATCCACCAGCCAGTCACAAAGAGTAATTCATAATAAGACCGCACAATACATATTGCTTGAAAAAGTCCCAAAAGGACTAAAACGTTGTTTCTGGCGAATAGGTGTATATTATATATAACTTTATATGACTATATTTATTCACTTAGTGACTGTGTGTATACCTATTTATTCTTACAGTAGAGAAACAGAGTACCGAATAAAGCAAATCTGCATAGGATCAATCAGGACACGTTAGCAAAATATAATATCCTTTATTCAAGTGAAGCAAACAACATATTTTGAATCTAGACAAGATTTTTCCTCACATAAGAGTACTAAGGTTGTCACAAGGCAGTACACTTACTTAAAGAAGAATCTCATCCACATTTGAAACATACTGTTTCATGTACTTGAATAAGGGATATTACTAGAGATGAGCGAGTATACTCGCTAAGGCACTACTCGCTCGAGTAATGTGCCTTAGCCAAGTATCTCCCCGCTCGTCCCGAAAGATTCGGGGGCCGCCGCAGCTGAAAGGTGAGTTGCGGCGGGGAGCGGGGCAGAGCGGGCGGGAGAGAGGGAGAGAGAGATCTCCCCTCCGTTCCTCCCTGCTCTCCACCGCAGCTCCCAGCCCCGTGGCGGCACCCGAATCTTTCGGGACGAGCGGGGAGATACTCGGCTAAGGCACATTACTCGAGCGAGTAGTGCCTTTGCGAGTATACTCGCTCATCCCTAGATATTACATACCGCTATCATGGCCTATTGATCCTGTCCAGACTTGAGCTATTCAGTGTTTTGTTGCCCTACAGCAGCTGTATAATCACCTTCTGCACAGCTTGTGCTTGGAATCTATGGAGTACGCGGCAGTAGTGCTAGGAACTCATTCTAATGCTATACCAGTGTTGTGTGAGGCACAACCATATCAGGTGAGCAACTCATAACATCTACTTTAATATTGGCTCTGACTCAGTCCTCTAGCCATCGTAATTTTGTTCTTATCAAACTCATTCAAATCCTTATGCTTGCGAATTTCTGCTGCTTCAAGCACACTGAGTTCAAAAACTAATGGTTCACTTGCTTCCTAATATATAGCATCCCATGCCTGGGCAGATGCTATCTTCATGAGTTTAACAGCATTATTCACTTCACTGTAAATATTTAATGTTTTGGCTATGGTAGATAGAGATCTACATATGTGCCGTCCAGACAAAACAGCTGGCCCTGACGGTTTTTCTAATATCTACTATAGAGGCTTAGTCAGAGCCTGTATAAAAAACGCATGACCGAAGCTAAAATTCCCATATAAATAGTGCTGCCTAATTAAAAGCCATGGGAGAGGATCGCTATCCCCTGCTGTGGCTGTGACAGCTGCAGCAGGGGATTCATTGGATGTGAAACCCATGGATGCTGTCACATTTAGGGGCTTCACCTTGTTGTCAATGGGGCCAGCGGCAATAATGAATAGCTGAGGCTGGTCACAGCACTCAGCCAATCAGAGGCAGCACTTCTAGGAGGCGGGGATTTTTCAATCCTCGACCAGAAAAAAAAGAAGAAGAAGAGTTCCGGGGACCCAGAGCGAACATGCATTGGAGATGACAGCGCTTCTAGGTGATGTATTTTTTTCCCCTGCAGCTAAGGCTTATTTAAGGGCTTTGATCGTAGGATTTATCTGAGGTCATCAGGCTCCTGACCAGATTAGGAGGACTACAGATATAATTTCAACTGTACGCTTGCGGTGGGATGGAATATCTGATATCCATATCCAGTCTCCTTGTTAACTTAGATCTATGAAAAACCTTCGATTTCTTGGAGCTATCTTTTTTTTATTTTTGACAGGATAGCCTTCGGAGACCCTTTTATGTCTCTCATTAAATCCTTACATGCCTATGAGGTAGTGTCAATTCGTACATGGTTTTGATTCT
Organism: Eleutherodactylus coqui; assembly: GCF_035609145.1. Classification (NCBI taxonomy): domain Eukaryota; kingdom Metazoa; phylum Chordata; class Amphibia; order Anura; family Eleutherodactylidae; genus Eleutherodactylus; species Eleutherodactylus coqui. Next base: position 383,411,896 of record NC_089837.1, on the reverse strand, counting down.
AGTCTCATAGCTATTGACAGAGGCACAAGGCAGGGTTGCCCTCTTTCACCTTTCTTATTTGCACTTGCTATTGAACCCCTGGTGTACTTACAATGGATGGATCCAAATCTGAAGGGGATTCGCATAGGAAGCCAGGAACACAAATGAACTTTATTGGCAGACAATGTTTCAGTCTTTATCTTGCCCCCTCTCACGCTGTTCCCCAACATGTACAATTTTTTGGATAAGTCTGATTTGGTATTAGGTTTGAAAATTAATAGTTCTAAATCTATAGCTCTTAATTTATACCTCCCAGATCGAATATTTAAGCTTGCAAAAGCTTAACTTTGACCTTTTGTGGGAAACTAAGAGTTTTCCATACCTAGGTGTTTAGCTAACTGCCTCCTTTGAAAAATAAAAAGCATTTAATGTAATTTATATAAGTGGTATTATTTCTAACATGTTGACGGATGACACTTCTTTTAGATTTCGGACTGCCATATGAAATGACAGATTTGAATTAACTATGAGATCATAAGAGAATTCAGCTACAGAGGTTGCCATTATCTACTGTATATTTGCTAAATTAGATTACTAGACATAACTTTAGTCTAGTCATGAATTTACTTTACTAAAAATGAATGCTAATAACTAATCACAGCTACAACATAACTTTAATCATTTTTCAAATATAAATTTTTTTATAGCTAATTGAAAAATGTAATCCAAATAATCTAAAAATGTTAATTAATAATAATATTAATACACAAGCATAGAACAGTAATATGATGTATAATTAAAAATATGCTATTTAAAGTGTGTGGTGATCAGTGACGACAGTGCACCTAAATGAATAATAACTGTGTGCAGTATTTTCATTATAAGCACAGGAAATTGTGTCAAATTCTAAGCCTTATTGACTAAATTATTTAATAAACATAAACTTTTCAGTTAAATGTTTTTTCCACAACTTTTTTATACGTTTAAACTACTCAATTTAACTTTTCACATCATTGGCTGTAAATAGACTTAAGTGGCAATCATTTTTACAAGCCAGAAATACTCTCAGAACTATTGCTTCATCCTTTCTTCAAGTATCTTGATTTGCCATATAAAGTGCATTACCTCAGCATGCGTAGAGGAGTGCTAAAAAAGCACCCTCATGGGTAAAACTAATCTGGAGTCCATCCCTAGGCATGATGAGATTGAAATAAAAAAGGACAACATAGTACAGCACAATCTATGTACGACTGATTAGGTGGTATGAAATCCCAACCTATCACAAGAATGGTGGTCTGGTGATGTGCACTCATCAATTTCTATTCACTGCATGCTCCATGGAGTTCAGTGGGGATGATGTTAGGCACTTTCTGTAACTTCCATACACCTCACAGGACACATTCTCCCAACAGGCCAGAGTCCTGGAAATGTGCCCTGCACCTATTAGGAATTTATGACATACTATGGATATGGCATAAACGTTTAGGATGGGAATACCCTTTTAATATAGTTTTTATATTCTCTATAGTAGAATAAGACACGCAGTAATAGTGTACTGTACATCATTGTGATAAAATGAGTGACATATATTGAAAGTTTCTTATTTATATCAGCTTTGCACAGAACGCCATATGTTTTAGCGTGCATATGTCACTTACAAACTATTTCAAATGGTTAATCCAATTTGTATGTTTGCAATGCTATTAATAAAAATTCTGTAATTAAGTATCTGCTGCATAATTTCAAAGGCAGATGTTCTGTTTATAGCTATTTGGCAATGTGACATCTTGGTTTTTCTATTAACCTTCACTCTCTGTGCTAATAAATGACCCAGTTTTGGCTTCAGTCCAGGTGCAAGCAATCCCACATTTATCCAAGATGTCATTGTGAAGTTTATAGTCTGCCTGTCAAAGGAATCAACTGCATGTGCAGACAAATCTTATCTCATTACCAAATAAGCATTTTTTTTCCTAACAACATTGAATTGACATTAGATAAATAGTGTAGAAGATTTCATACTCTAGGAACTTCTGATTGGTGGCTAAGTCAGACTGCATCTAAAAAGCAATGAAATCAAGAATGTTCCTTCAAGCAAAATAATTCATGACAGATTTAGTATAAGAGAAAAAAATGATATCTTAAGGCAAGAAATCTTCCAGCGGAATAAAAATAGCAAAATTGTATTTCCCATGAAGTTAGCACAGGCACTGACCCAGTGAATATTCATTAGCATTGATGTAGCAAAATAAAATAAGTCTAGCTAATAAGGGTATCTCTTCTTATTAAATGGAAAAAATACAGTAAGTGTAACCTTGTTATGTATTCAGATCTACTGTTTAGTCTTCTTTTATACGTAGGAATTATCGCCATTTTTATATAGACAACATTACCTACGTTTCTTGAACTCAATTTTTATATGGAATACTATGGTTTGTGTAGATACATGGAAACTGATTTTTTTGACAAATTCAGCCTATAAAAGATTTATTTAGCAAATAATCTAAATCGAGTTCTTCTAAGACAAAATGTAAAAGAGTTGTAAATAGTGTTGCTTGTCGTGATTGGGCCAATTTTCACAGACATTGGATTGGATCAGCCCTTTATGATTTTTGTCAAAAGTAGGTGGTGGTGGCTCTTTAATGAATGTGGCTAACACTGTTGCTTTGCAGTGCTAGGGTCCTAGGTTTAACTCCTTCCAGCTCCAGGACGTACATTTACGTCCTGGAGCGTTGGGGTATATATGAATAGAGGTCGCTGGGCGACCTATCTTCATACAGCGTCTGTGTCAGCTGTTTATTACAGCTGACACCCGTGGGCAATAGCTGCAATTGGACGCGCTACCAATCGCGGCTATCAACCCTTTAAATGCCACTGTAAATTCTGACAACGGCATTGAAATCCCCAAAGGATGTTTGGAGGTCCCGTACGGCCCTGCATTGGTGAGATTGGGGGAGCCGTGCAGGTGTCATGGCAGCCGGAGGCCTTCTGAAAGCCCCCAGGGCTGCCTTAGGAGACTGCCTATCAAGCTATACCCGTGGAGTGGCTTCATAGACTGCCTGTGAAATCGCAGTATGACATAATGCTATAGCATTACGTCATACTGCAGGAGCGATCAAAGCTTTACATGTTGTATTCCCCCAGGGGGGCTTAGAAGAAAAGTGAAAATAAGAGCAATAAAGTTTTATTAATTGTAAAAAAAAAAAAAGAAGTTATAATTGTTGAGGGTGTGAGCAGAGACCAAGGTCCTGGGCAGGGTGCAACTGTGCCAGGTTTGGCCACTAGAATTTTTTCATGTTTCATGCAGTCTTTGGAGTGATGAAAGGAACCATAACTGATTTAATGAGACTTTCACAGAAGTATTAGCATCCGAATCCGCTTTATGCCCACGTTTGTTGAGGGTGTGGGCAGAGGCCAAGGTCCGGGGCAGGGTGCAACTGTGCCAGGTTTGGCCACTAGAATTTCTATATGTTTCATGCAGTCTTTGAAGCGATGAAAGGAACCGTAACTGAGGGCACATTGGGTTAACCAGGTGGAGGCTGGGACCGAGTCTGACCCTGATTGCGGGTCCTGCCTTGGTCACAGTTTCTCAGGCTTATTATGCTACTTCCTCCTTCTCCACCTCTCAATTACCATGTGTGAGCACGTTGCCTTCATTTGGTAGCTCGAGGCGCTGCAGCACTGTGGTGGGGAAGCGTCAACAGGCCATGCTGAAACACCTGAGCTTTGGTGCCAAGAGGTACACCACCCAAGAGCTGTTACAGGGTTTGATGGAGCAGACAGATCTGAGACTTTTGCTGCTGAACCTCCAACCGGGCATGGTCGTGTGTGACAATGGGCGTAACCCGGTGGCGACTCTGCAGCTTGGCAGACTAACACCTGGGGGTCTGGGGATCAGCGCTGGTCACCGTGTATTATCTCTTGTGTTACCACAGTTATCTGAGAATCTGGATTGGAGCATTCACAGGAAGCATAACTGATTTAATGAGACTTTCACAGTTGCACTGTAGACCTGTGGTGGCATCTAAAAAGAAATCTTTTAAGCAGGAGGTGTCACTCCTGCTGAATTGTGCATATGGTTAAAAGTGCTAGCATCTGAGTCCATTTTATGGCCATGTTTGTGGCTCCTGACAATCTTATGACTGAGGTGGTACGGGATTGGAATAATTTGAACCCAACAGTCCTTTCTAGGACTATAACTCTTCTCACTGTGGTAAACAGCCGGTTTGGTTTGGGCCTGATAGACGCATGCATTCGAGAGGGTCAGTGCTGGTCGCCATGTATTATCTCTTGTGTTACCACAGTTATCTGAGACACTGGATTGGAGTGTTCACAGGAAGCGTAACTGGTTTAATGAGACTTTCACAGTTGCACTGTAGACCTGTTGTGGCATCTTTTGTTACACCTCCTGCTTAAAAGAAATCTTTTGTTTTAGAATGCGTTGCTGAATTGTGCATATGGTTAGAAGTGCTAGCATCTGAGTCCGCTTTATGGTTTGTGGCTCCTGACAATTTTGTGACGGAGGTGGCACGGGATTGCAATTCTGATCAGCACTGTATAGCAAGACAACTCATTGCATACTGTCTGTTTTTAGATGTCTGCGGACATGTAATACCCTGCGTGGTAAACAGCCGGATTGGTTTAGGCCTGATAAATGCACACATCCCTGGGGGTCAGCGCTGGTTGGTATGTATAATCTGCTCCAGATCTGCTGCCCTGCATGGGGTCCTGCTTTGGCCACTCAAATTCAGATCACCCGATCCTTGTAGCGATCAAAGGATGTGTAACTATTTTCATGAGACATTGACAGTTTCAATGTATACCTGTGGTGGCTACTTTTGTGACACCTCCTGCTTCAACGCAATCTTTTGTTTCAGAATGCGTTGCAGAATTGTGGAGATGTGTAGAAGTACTGGCATCTGAGTCCCCTTTATGCCCTCACAATTTCTCCTCACAATTTCGTGACGGAGGTGGCATGGGATTGGAACTATGATCGTATGTTAATTTTTCATCAATTCTCATCAGCATTGTGGGCTATCGGCCACACTTTCAAAGAGGGTCGCTGGCAGGCCCTGCCAACCCTCTGCAGTGTGTGTCGTCCCCAGTTCCTACTCATCCAAGACGCACTTATAAATAGACATGAGGGTGGTCTGGCTATCAAGCAAGTGTGTGGCAATGCTGTGTGGGACCTTATTAGAGTGGCGCATAAATGAATGCCCACATACCTCAATGAACTTAAGCAGAATGATGTGAGAGACTGATAAAGTCATATAGAAAATGATTCCCTCAAGTTATTGCTGCTAAAAGTAGTTCTACATAAAAATTGATTCATGGCTAAAGTTTTTACACACCACTCTGTCTTTTGGTCTAGTTTTTGTCAGATAAAGAATGACACGGTGTAATTTGCCATGTGTTGTTCATCTGAAGTCATATTTACCTAATTTTCAGACCTTCTAAGGACCAGATGTTTTTTTTATTGTGTCCTGATTAGAGATGAGCAAGCGTACTCGGCCACACCCCCTTTTCGCCCGAATACCGCGATTTTCGAGTACTTCCGTACTCGGGCGAAAAGATTCGGGGGGCGCCGTGGGTGAGTGGGGGGTTGCAGCGGGGAGTGGGGGGGAGAGGGAGAGAGAGAGGGCTCCCCCCTGTTCCCCGCTGCTACCCCCCGTGCCGCCACGCCTCCCCCCGCCCCCCGGCGCCCACCGAATCTTTTCACCCGAGTACTGAAGTACTCGAAAATAGCGGTACTCGTTCGAGTAATTACTTGAAATGAGTACGTTCGCTCATCTCTAGTCCTGATACATAAAACCACAGAAATCACATACCCAATACACAGACATTCAGGCATGTTACACATATACATTCACACAACACACATATTTAAAGGGGCTGTCAAGTTGTAAAATATTGATGGCCTGTCCACAAGAGAGGCAGTCAACACTAGATTGGCAGGGACCCCTTCGTTGACCTATTTGAGCTCATGCACTGAGCTGAAATCTACAGGAAACAGACAGTGCCATTCCCATTGTAATGGACAGGCTTAGAATTACAGGCCAAATTCCTAATGAAGTGAATGACTTGCAAAACCAAGTCTGGCCACTGCAGTGGGAACAGAGCTATCTGCTTCTTGCAGAAATCAGGTGAGGAAGGCAGAACTTTTTTTGAATCAAAAGGTGATGCGCACAAAAAGAGAAAGGAGTGTTTTAACCTATGCAGTATACATTGGTACAGATAAGCAGAGATTTCTTCTTTTTTCATAAAGTGCTTATAATGTGAGTAAAGCCTTAACATTTTTCTTGCACTGTTGATCTCTTCTAGGGATCAATGCATAAATACAAAGAGGTCATTCCTAGCCTTAGCCAGTGAAGCTGTACCCTTCACTATGTTTGTCTCCTTCAACCTTTATATACTTTGGGCTTTAGATGTACTGCTGATTAAGGGTTAGAGTTAGAGGCACTAGAACTAATTCATGTACAAGAAAAAAGGGGATCGCTGAATTAATTAAAAACCGACTTGCATCACTAATCTTCAATACAAATACCTGTCAGTAAAACAGACACTGTAGAGTAGATGTTTATAAAATTAGATACACACGGCCAGCAGGGTATTATATTTCACTACTAATATAAAATCACTTCATCAAATGTTTTGGTCTGTAATTTAGGTGTCATATTGTTCATTCAATCTTTCCCTTTCTATTTTCTTCTTCATGTGCGTTCTTCTTTATTTTGCTCCTTGACTTTTACAAAGGTAGCTATCAAGAGGATGCAGTAATAGGTTTTTGTCTAAGTTGCCATCTCTATGCACTTGTCAAGAGTATGGAACAGTTGAGGTGCTTTCAGAACAAAACAAACCACTCACCAGCTCTTTGATGTATAAAATACAGTACTGCAGATGAACAGGGCAGTCATCACTAAAGCTTCTGGAATACACTAAAGGACCTTTTACATGGAATGATTACACTGTGCAACACATTTTTTAAACATTTTTGTAACAGAAAGTAATTGATATGTTTCTGTAAAATTAAAACATGCTGATCACACTGGTAAAACTGAATAATAGCAGCATGTCTCATTTTCAAGTTCTCTAACCCCATAGTGACCAAGATTTTTTTTGGTTTTAAAAAATCGTAACTGCGCATAGCTGTGCAAGGGCTTATTTCTTGCAGAACGTCCTGTAGTTTTGGTTAGTACCATTTTGGAATACATATGACTTTTTGATCACTTTTAGTTGCATTTTCTCTTGAAGACAGAATGACCAAAAAAGCGCATTTCTGGCATTCTTAATTTGTTTTTTAGACAAAGTTCACCATGCAGGGTAAATAATTTGTTACTTTGTTAGATCGGACTTTTACCAACACAGCAATACCAAACAGGTATTTTTGTTTTATGATTTCGATTCTTTTATTTAGTCTAACCAATGACCTGTAAAACACAGTTCATTAATTACAACTTACTGGTGGATGATCCGCAGTGTTTCCACCACGTGGAAACATACCCTATATGTTACATAAATATTCCCTTATACTGTTCATTAGCACGCGGTGTGTAAGGCTGCATTCCCACGATCATATATCGGCTCGGTTTTCACACCGAGCCGATATACGTCGTCCTCATGTGCAGGGGGCAGAGGATAAAAGAGCCAGGAGCAGGAACTGAGCTCCCGCCCCCTCTCTGCCTCCTCTCCGCCCCTCTGCAATTAGCCCCAGGGAGAGTCGGGGCTAATGCTCGGCACTTAGCCCCGCCCCATCCCACCTCCTTTCTTTGCAAATAGCGCAGAGGGGCGGAGAGGAGGCAGAGAGGGGGCGGGAGCTAAGTTCCTGCTCCTGGCTCTTCCATCCTCCCCCCCTGCACATGAGGATGACGTATATTGGCTCGGCGTGAAAACCGAGCCGATATACGTTCGTGGGAATGCAGCCTAACAGTGATGGTGAAATAGTTGCGCGATCACTTTTGTTAATCTTTTTATTAAGCAAGGATAATGGCGAGCCGACTGGATTAATTATATAGGCAGATTTCCAAAAAATACCATACAACGGCAATTGGATTACATTATTCCCCAGAACTGGAAAAGATTACATGGCAGAAAAAAAACGGATATCATATTTGAATTCAGTGCACTAAAGTTACTATAAGGGCTTTTACCCACTAGCATTTTTTTAACGCTGTGATATCGCTGCATTTTCTTCAATGGGACTTTCTAGTGTTAAAATCGCTAGTGGGTAAAAGCCCTAAGCCACCTATTTGCTTTCCAGTTTCAAGAATTGTGTTGCACAGTGCAATCATCCAAAAAAATCATTCAAACAAGCGAGAATAAAAGATAATCATTCAGTGCAAATGAGGAACCCAGGAATAGCATAAATATACTATTTAAAAAAAAAAATAAAGAACTCTAAATTAACCAGAAATAAAACTAGAAAACAGAAAAATATTCAGTGAAAAAAATAGCCTTATGTGCCATGAAAAAAAAAAATGTTGCAAAAATAATTTTGGTAGCTGAAAAAAAAAGAAAATAGGACAGTAAAACCACATGGATAAAATCGCTAAAAAGTGTCTGGTCCTTTTGAACTGAAACACCCTGGTCCTTAGGGGTATAGTGACATCTGCTAAAATGCAGCATACTCTCACCCTAAATCCTATAGTGATAAAAATCAACATGCCTATATTATTAGTTCTAAGCATGTAAAGATGCCTTTACTGCTGGACATCATATCTAACATAAAGGTTTTTTTGTGCTTGTCAAAGTGAAGTCGAATGGAAATTTGACTGAACTCCATTAAAGCTTCTCTTTCACCTCCACTGATAAAAGAGAAGTGATGACAGTGAATAAACTAAATCTAGTGTCCAAACTAATAAAAGCTAGTCATGGCAGAGAGAAGCTATATTTTCTGCTTGTTTTGCTTGACAAACTTTCATGGAGCTCCCACAGCTGTAGCATAATATGTAACTGTTCTTAGAACAATGTAGCAACAGAAAATATAATTTATTGCCTGAACAAAGATAGAACAGAGAATGTTTCCCAAATGGGAATGTGCAATAAAGTTCCTTATTGTTCTGTTTACAAATACACTGTATGGGATTGTGCTGTATGAACTTATACACTGTCGGTGAGCTTGAGAAATAAAAGTAGAGAGATGCTTATAAATAGCAATCCAATGATCATGTGGAGAAGAAATAATATAGTATTAGCTGTATACAAATAAATGTGGTATTAAGGTGGAAATTTAAAATTCCTACTGTTAGGGCTTATTCAGATGACCGTATATCGGCTGCATATTCATGCCGGCCGATATACGGCGTCCCTCTCTGCAGGGGTAAGAGGCTGGAAGAGCCAGGAGCAGTGCTCTGAGCTCCCACCCCCTCTCCGCCCCTCTGCACTATTTGCAATGAGGGGAGGCGGGGTGGGGGTAGAGCTAATTCCAGAAACTTAGCCCCACCCCCATCCCGCCTCCTCTCATTGCAAATAGCGCAAAGGGGCAGAGAGGGGGTGAAGAGGGTGCCGGAGCTCAGAGCACTGCTCCCAGCTCTTCCAGCCTCCTCCTGCAGAGAGAGACGCCGTATATCGGCCGGTGCAAATACCCGGCCGATATTCAGTCATCTGAATAAGCCCTTAAAGTGCTTTTAGATTATCGTTCAAAAAACCATTCAAAGGAGCTAAAGGGAACGATAACCGTTCAGTCTAAACGCAAGCCAACGACTAAATAATGAACAAGAATCGTTCACGTTTTGCTAATGGTTCATTTTATGAAGGCATAAAAACCATTGTTGGCTCGTTCACTTACTATTCCGTTTAAACAGAGCTTGTTCAGTCTTTCACATTTGCTTATACAGCAAATGTGAATGACTAAATGATTATCCTTTGAACGAGCCAAGCGAGAATTGGTTCGTCTAAAAGGACCCATTATATCCTGATTCCTGCTAGCCATATTATGCCAGAGGTAGAGAATAATAGAATAGTGCTGACAACACAATACACAGCAATACAGAAGCAACACAGACATGATGTGAATAGGGTCTTATAATGTTAAGCTCAGCTACTGCAAATTCTCTTTTTGATCAACCATCACAGGGATCCATAGTGGGGACCTATAGCCATTTTATGGGGCACACAAGGGTTAAATTGACCAAAGGAGAGATTCATGCTTGCCATTAGGGTCATTCCACACGGTCGTACATGCAACTATGCTCGCACATAGAGCCTAGTTCAACAAGATCAAGTTTTTTTTTTATCTCAGCTGTACAAACTTCGCACCGTAGCGCAGGAAGACAGGTCCTGCCCTATTTTTCCCACACGCAGTAATAACTACGTGCGAGAAAAATAGGGCACATCCTATCTTTTCTCGCCTGTACTATTAATGGGTGAGAATTCCAATAGTGAAAATGAAACCATTGAAATCAAAGGTTTCATTTTGACCCATTTTGTGGCCGTGATTGTCGCAGCCACATAATGGGACTAAAACATGTTCATCTGTTTAAGGGCTCAGTCAGACGGGCGTTTTTTCGCGCGATTTGCGCATGCGCATGTGTCTGTCGATTTTATAAAACCATTGCTTTGCAATTCTATCGGACACATGAGCGCTTTTTATGCGCTCGTCCGATAAATTATAGAACAGAAATCGCAGATCGCACCTATCTGCGATCTGCGATTCCTGTTCTCTTCTCTATATGCGCTCAATGGGGCCGGCGGCAGCAGCACCGACCCCATTGAGAACATATAGTAGACAAATCATTCTCCTCTGCCACAGCTGTAACAGCTGTGGCAGAGAAGAATGATGTTTGCCCATTGAATTCAATGGAGCCGGCAATACAGCCGGCTCCATTGAAAGCAATGGGCTGCCGGCGTGCGCGGGATGAATTTTCGGGAAGGGCTTAAATATATAAGCTCTTCCCTGAAATTCATCCAGAAATGTGTAAAAACAAAAAAAAATATATACTCACCTTGTCCCGGCAGACGGAGTTCAGCCACGGCCGGCGGCAGTTCTCCTGAACTGCTCAGAGTAGTATTCAGCAGCCGGGGATTTAAAATCCCCGCCTGCTGATTGAGCTGCCTCTGATTGGTCACAGCCTGACCAATCAGAGGCAGCTCTCACTCACACCCATTGCCATGGCAATCTCTAACTAGTACCATAAGGGTGGAATCATGTTAGTAGAGAATTTAATTATGGAGGCAATTCCACTTTTAAAACAGGAGTATTCTCTTCAGGGTTGATAAGCATAAATGGAAAATAAAAGGGTAAATAATAGTGGGAAACATCTAACTTTTTTTAACTACAACTTTCATAGTTGCATTAGGAAAGTAAAGATTTTAAAGCTTACTTATTGCAAAAGCCTCTGACACATCATCAGTTTTGATTAGCGATGTCTGGGTGCCATGTATCCACTGCTCTCTGAAGACAGGCAGAAAATAGCAAACGTAGCTAAAGGGGCATAGCGCTCAACTGAGCATTTCTGCCTTGATTCTTGTGTTCAGCAACTGGAATCAACCATCAATCAAAACTTCTGCCGGGTCTCCATTACATTGTCAAAAATTATTTTTTATAAACAAAAAATACGCCTTACTTTTTACATATGTTTTATGATGTGTAAAATGAAATAAAACAGCAAAATTGGAAGAGAAGACAAATGACTGGCCACAACGGAAAATATCTATCAGCACTGCCCATATAAATCTACAGTTCTGGTGAGACAGCTGCTAGCAGAGTGCACCAACTTCATTATTAAAATGATTCTGACTGAAGATTTGTGTAAGGACTTTCAGGTATTTGTGGAATCCCCTGCTACAGAACCCCTATTAACCACCTGGATCTAACTGAATTAACTGTCATGATGGTGTGACAAATTGGAGAGAGCAAATGTTTTGCCTCTTTTTCCCCTATGTGTCCTGAAAGATGTCTTTTTCTCTGGAAGCGTGCCAATACCTGTCGGTAACCTTGTTTGAAGTCAAACTGTATATGTGAATTTCAAGAAGAAAAAAAACATCTTCTGGAAGTCATTAGAACTTCAGAAAAGGATAAACGTGTTTCATTGTGGATATTGACAAATACATTTACCATTTAAATATTTAGCTAAATTAATCCAACATGTGTAACATGTAAGGTATACTATAAAGAAAATAAAAACATGTATTTCACTACAGCAAGAAAGTTTATTATACACATCAGAATGATTATTTTATGTGATTCTACATAATTCTTTTCCTGTCAAATTGAAAATCTTTCTGAATCTATGGACATTTGCAACAGTACATCAAAATTCAAGAAAATATGAATTCTGCCATTACAGCCAGCAAACTAATTAGCCGCAGCGCAGATCCTTAAAGTAATTTTTGGTGTTTTGACTCAGTGGCTTGATGTGCTATTAAAATTGACTTCTCTGCCCCTAAATAAAAAATTCTGATCATCAGGTTATTCCTCATCGAAACTGAGCTTATGATGTTTCACGCATTTCCTTGCGTATTGTGTGTGCACCCCCATTGACGTCTTTGGGGACTTTTAGTAAGCAAATATGCAGAAATATAAAACATGTTCTATATTTTTTGTGCTAAAAAAATGGACACGCAAAATCCAGAAAAAGTGTACAAACCCATTGAAATTAAACGGTTCTGTCCACTATGTAGTGCAAATACACTTGCAACTACGCTCATGTGAAGTCAGGCTTTCCCCACAGTTTTTTTTCCCACAGCGTTTTTATTTATGCTGTGGCTTTCCATCTCAGGATTCTATCTGAATAACTAAAAATGGTATGCAGACAGAACTCTGAATGGAAGCATAGACTTTAATGACCATGTCCTTTGTTTTTGGAAAACAGGATAGTATAGTTGACTGCGCCAATTATATTGTTAGCTTTGCTATTAAAAATCATTTTGATTTATCTGAATTGGGGTGGTTCAATGTCCCTCATGCATTTCTGCAAACCTTATTCAGATGAACGTGAAATTCATAGAAATGTCTGCTGCAAATTCACATTTCGTGAATATATTCCTAAAAGTGTCAAACTGCATCCCATCTACAGTATGGCAGCTCTGATCAGTTAGAGGAGAAAGTGAGAAGTTGCTTCATCTGGGGCAGAGCTTGATTTTTTTGCTTTTTAATGCTCAAACATAAGTGATATATTTAGGGTATAGAGTGGTACCTCGGGATGCGAGCAACCTCAGTCTGCGAGTTTTTTTCTCTCCCGAATTTTTGCTCCGATTTAAGAGCAACAACTCGGGTTACAAGCCTTCTTGCAAGTCAAAAATCTCACAAGCTGAGGCTCAGTGGGGTCTAATACTCAGCTATCTCCGGCGTGTTGGTCCTTGCAATGGTCTGCGGCACTGCTGCAGGCTGCCTCGTCCTCCTTCACATCAGCAGAGCATTGTTTTCTGGATGCAGGGCTTGAATGCCCCACCTCCAGCAAGCTACTACTCTGATTAGTTAATTCATTCATGACATTATTGAATCGCTGTGATTGGTTAACCCAGTGCCAGCTTTCATTGGCTGACACGGTGCTGAGTTAACCAATCAGAGCAGTAGCTTGCTGGAGGTGAGGCATTCAAGCCCTGCATCCAGAAAGCAATGCTCTGCTGACATGGAGGAGAACGCGGAAGCCTGCAGCAGCACCACAGACCATCACAGAACGCCAGCGGTAGGTGAGTATTGATTTTTTTTTACTTGCAGTTAGTTTCCCCATTGAAATGAGCTCCGCCACAGAACGGATTACACTCATACGTCAAGGCATAACTATATTTTTGTTAACTTTTTACATTTGCACAAAGAACTTTTTCAGATTGCAGTGATATGTACAAATAGGCGAAAAGCATGAATGCATGTACAGTTTTGAAGCTCAGTGGATTTCAATATCTTCACTACTATACTCTAAAAGCTCACAGTAATACATAAGAAACACACGATCACATGACTAGTACAGAAAATCCATCACTTTCTTATACGGGGTAGATGAAATTGGATTATAACTACCAAATGCATTATGTTATAAACTATTGAAAAGGCATAATGAGGATGCAAGATAAATATGTTGAGAACAAAAGGGAAGAAATCCTGTACATGTCAACCGCTAGCAGATTATGTCACAGAAAACAAACTCCCGAAAAAAAAGGTAATTTTACATAACTAAAAATGCTGTAAGTCTCATTGAAACACATAATGATTTTTTTGTGCATTTTAAAACATAAATACGTGTGATACCAACAGAAAACCCTATTCTCACTGCTTTAGATCATCAGACTCCTGATCAGGATCCAGAGGGAAACAAATATATAATTGCATATAATGTACATTGCAGAAATAACTGCTGGTAGCAAATCTAACGCTAATAATGTTAACCGAATAATACCTTATAATGATCCCCCCAAGCTTATTGTACACTGGTATACTATCAGACATTGTGTTGCTATAAGGATTATAAATGTTAGAGTATAAGACTGGTAGCAATATGCTGAGTCGGCATAAATGCAATTAAGACGACGTGGGATTGAACGCAAAATCTATATTTTAGCAATAAGAACCTGCAACTTCCATTTTTTTTACGTGCACAACTTTTCTGAGAGTCCAGCAGATCTATTTTCAATAAACATTGATTAGAGTGGTATTGAATTGCTTCTTACCTGCTGTCGTTTGCACAATTTCAGTAGTATTCCTGAGGCCCATAAAATCAAACTGATAAAGCCTCCATGATTTCTGATTTGCTGCCTCTACTGAGTTTTTCCTCCATCGGTATATCATCTCCTCTTTTGGATAACCATCTGTTGACAAACAAAAACCTTATCTTTATCAATCAAGTGTAGAACATATTCTTTTGTGCTAGATAGAATATCAGTTTAGATAATTTACTATTACATGGAACATTACACAACACAATTTAATATAAAAGCTGTAGAATATACTATTCAGCATATATAAACTTACACAAACTTATTTGATGCCGGACCAATTTTTATGGATCATAAACTACTAGAATTTATAGGCTACAAGGGTAAAATTAACATAATTTCAACAGAAATATTTTTAGTATGAATGTAATTTTTAGAATTACTTACACATATAAAATCACCTGTGGTTGTAATTCTAAAGAGAATTTGAAACAAGGGAGATATATTTAGACATATAGGGGCTTAATTATCATCGCGCGAATTTTCAAAAAGTGAAATGAGCCCAGTTGTAGGAGGTGTAGCCACACTTGGCCCATCATATTTACTATAATTTATACTAAAACCTGGCATAGATTATAGAAAAAAACCTAATCCAGCTCCTACCTGGTGTCGGTTTTCATCTGGTGCATGGAGGTACCACCAGATGAAACAAATATATTAAGAGTAGAGATGAGCGAACCTACTCGGTCACGCCCCTTTTTCGCCCGAGCGCCGCGATTTCGAGTACTTCCGTACTTGGGCGAAAAGATTCGGTGGGCGCCGTGGGTGAGTGGGGGGTTGCAGCGGGGAGTGGGGGGGAGAGGGTGAGAGAGAGGGCTCCCCCCTGTTCCCTGCTGCTACCCCCACTCCGCCACGTCTCCCCCCGCCCCCCGGCGCCCTCCGAATCTTTTCACCTGAGTACGGAAGTACTCGAAATCGCAGCGCTCGGGCGAAAAAGGGGCCTGGCCCAGTAGGTTCGCTCATCTCTACTCTTAATATATTTGTTTCATCTGGTGGTACCTTGAAAATCACGGTGCTCGATCGAGTAATTATTCAAAACGAGTATATTCGCTCATCTCTAATTAAGAGGTTATATGACCCCCATAGTCTTTATATAGAAATATGTTTGATAAGATAAGTGAAGCGACTACAGAAGCTCAGTACCTAGCAAGAGGCAGTGGATTGTAGAGGGATTCAAAAGGAGACCTCTAGTGGCAGCAACTTCAAACTTTATTTTCAGTGGTAAAACAAAAAACTTTTAATAAAAGTATATTTTAACATTATTGGGACACACACAGCCTATTAAATGAGCATAAGTTGTCTGAAAAATTAGTGCCCCTCCAATATTTAATTTTGGTTTCACCTGAATGTATGCAGACAAATCAATGTATTTTTATGTAATACACAAAATGAATTTGAAATGCTCTTTTAATTAGACATGTGTAACTATGACAATGACACCTGTCAAGGGATCTGATATATTAGGCAGCAAGTTAACAGTCAGTTCTTGAAGATTGCAAATCAAAAGGAATCCCGGCACTCGTCGATGTCTGCTATGATAAGGATCTTTATTGCATTAAAAGCAACATACAGGAAGCATTCCGGCTGCCATACAAAGTTTAGGTCACATGACAATATATAATCAAATGGCGTTGCACATAAATGGCATACATTAATCATCCTAGTAGCCTATATAAACAATATTAGCTCCATACTAATCATCTCTGACATATGACATTATTCAAATTATATTCCATTATGCAAAGATAACATCTTAATACTAGACCTGAACTTTGTATTGCATTTGTTAAAGGTTTACAACCAAACTGTGGCCGGTACGCTGCTTTGATGCAATAAAAATCCTTATCACAGTAGACATCAGAGAGTAGCAGAATTTCTTTAGGTCTGTGAGCGGGGGAACTTTCCTTCTGTGCGCCCAGCTGTAAATTATCAGTGTGCTCAATTTATTGGATTCACAGTTCCAGAAGAATGAGCAGGTGAAAAAATCTGAGTTAGTTTGGCAAGGACCAAATCCTGATGACCAGTTTTTTGCATCTTGCTGTATATCAGGTTGCACAGATGCAGACAGTCAGGGTACCTATGCTGGTTCCTGCCCACTGCCAATAGTTTTTATAAGGGTAGTGTAAGCATCAAAACTGGAACATGAAGCAATGGAAGATGGTGGCTTGATCTGATGATTCCTGACTTTATAACATCATAAGGAGGCTTAGGTCTTTGTGAATCCTTTACTTGGGAATGCACCAGAATGCAAGTGTTGAATTGGTAATGTCAATAAGATTTATAACTAGAAGCCTGGTTGATGGATAGAAGTATCATCATCAGGAATTACATGCACTCAGTCAGATTTAGTTAGAAGAGAAACAAGCCATAGGCATGGTATTCAAGATACTTCAATAAATATTTGATACTAAGGAGCTTTGAAGCTTCATAACTAAGTGAAAAACAACATAGCAGAGAAAGTATGATGCTCTGGCCTTTATTCAACAGAGAAACCTTGGGTCATGTGGATGTTGCTTAGACGTGTACTACCCACTTAGACTTAGCTAGATACCAAGTACACCACTCCATGGCATAACCATGCTCACTGATATGCTGAACAAAACTTCCAAATCTCCAAGATCTCAATTTCATTGCGCATCTGTGGGATGTACTGGAAAAATAAGTTCAAACAATGGAGGCCTCACCTCGCAACTTACAGAACTTAAAGGGAACCTGTTACTACCTATGAGAACCAGAAACTAAATTATGGTGCTCATAGGGAAGGTACCCAGGATGCCAGGAGTGTATTTCTCAGGGACCTTGCACACTGGCCAGAGCGATATCGGGTTGTGATTCACCACCAGATATTGCCTTCACAATCTTTCTGAAAACCCCTGGATGCACGGCGTTTTCACATGGAAACAGTCTTGCATTCCTGCAGGGCTAAAGGAGTCCCCATAGCGAGGAAAGAGATAGGGGGCTGGGCTAGAGGGCTACCCCAGGCTTCCCCAAGAGTTGATGTGAGAGGGGGTGAGGCTAGAGAGGGGCGAAGCGAGAGGGGGTTCTCATAGTGTTTCCTCTCTAGCCAAGAGAGGGGGCAGTGTAAGAGGGCCAATGCCTCTTGGCTAGGAAGGAAACACTATGAGAACCTCCTCTAGCCCCGCCCTCTATCTCTCCAAATATGTGTAGATCTCTAGCATATCCCCTGTACCTCCATCCCCCTCTCTCTCCTTGCTATGGAGGATTCCTTTACGTTCCTCTCCAATGCGCTGGGGCCACTGGCCCCAGTGAAAACAATGGATGATATCGCTAAAAGGAAGAACATGCTGCGATTTGTTTTCAGCATAGCATCACAATGCGGTGCCATGCAGAAAAACATCACAAATGTGAATGAATCTATTCAAAAGAATGGGTTTCATATTTGTGTGAGATTTGTGTTTCTCGTAATGCACAAATCTCACACGATTTTCCTGTCAGTGTGAAGGAGCCCTCATACTTACATGGCTCCCTATTCCCGCAAAACGCATGGACAGTCTGCAGTCTGTGCGCACACACTCCAATTATTCTCCCAGTTTATGGTGCTCATAGTTGGTGACAGGTTCCCTTCAAAGAATCTGCTGATAACGTCATGGTGCCAGATACTACAGAACACCTTCAAAAGTGTCTGTGCCTTGACTGGTCAGAGTTGCTGCGGTAGCATGAGGGGGACCTACACAATATTAGACATGTTTGGGCTGATCGGTGTATATGTAGATTTGTGTTACTGCAAGAGCATGTGTATATATTGTATATATATATATATATAGGACTTGTGCAGCACATTTATTAGAAAATTATTTTCATACTAAAGAAATTAGTCCTTCCTGTAGGTGTAATGCAAACAAAAACATTAGGACACACATTATTTGTTACACTAAGCTTCTTGGGGGCTACCGATCCTTGTAGAAATCCAACTGATACAGTCAGTCTTACAAACAAAGCACCCTGAGAAAACGGATACAAATTAATTTTTCCTCTAATTTTCTTCTAAAGAGAAGAATGTTGTCTCTCTAGTGCAGCCTATGGCATACATAGATCAAATGCATACAATTTCCATAATCTATGAGATAACTTTGTTGTAGGAGCCCCACTCCAATAGAATTTGTTTGTAAATGATGAATGACTGCTGTATAACATTTTCCATTAGAGCACACTTTTAGTAGACTACAATAAACTAGTTGAAGTTGTTTCCTAAAAATTCTTTTCACAGGCTCATTTACATTAATTTGGCTTTTAGAAATTTAAATAAAGAATACAAAGACAGCTGCAAACTAGAATCATTTCAAGGCTGTGATAATGCCAAAAAGGCTGTCACTAATTTGAGACTGGAAGTATGTCCAAATGTTTGAACATTCCCTGGAGCTCCAGCATGCACCTAACCACATAATCATACTATTAGGAAAATAGAGGTTATGGAACTGCCAAGTGGTTTGCATGAGCAGCCTATTGGGATGAGTTGGGGTCCCAACAGTATATTATTACATGCCCTATTGAACTGTCATAAAACAATCTAGTGGAAAAAAGGTTGATTTTGCTATTAAATTTATTTTAATTACTTACTAATATTACTGGAACACACCACTCATTTTTATAAATAATTCAGCAAATAAACAATAATGTTATAATTTATACAGCATTTGTAGAAAGATGTCATGTTTATATTGGTAATTCAGGAACAAACAATTTTCAACTATCCTTTGCATTAGTGATAAATGGTGGATTGTTGAAAGACACTTCATTGGCTCTCCCTCTAATTGCTAGAGTGTCCATCTATTAACAATTCTCAATGCAATTGCATTGGTTAGTTTCAAATAAATATAACATTTATCACTCATACCATGGATATGTGATAAATATTCATGGCTTGAATAAACTCTTTAAAACTTGTTGAGAATGAATTATAAAACTTTTAAAGAGTTTTTATATTTAAAAGTTTACAAGTTTATTTTTTGCAATTATATCAGGGTTTTCAACAAACCTCAACTGAGCCTCATTCATGGCTCTTCAAAATACCTCACTAGTGTCTAAATTCACCAGTTATTGAGAGATGTGGATTAGAATAGGATTAGTAGTAGTTTCTTAAATATGCTCAGTAGGGAGTATTTGTATTTCTTTAGACAGAGCAATGAGCCTGTAAGGCCCCTGTGCAGTTGCAGAAATTGTACATATGGTATTCCACCATGGCCCCATAGTAAGGACGGGGTACCTTGCAGACAAACTCAAGGCTTAACGTTGAATCTTTTCTAAAACTCTTAGTGACTGCCAATATGTGTCTTTATAGCTTTAAGTGGCTTTATTCAGTAGTGATGCTGATTTATGATGCTGGAAAATAAGTCCTGTACAAGGGTCGTGTAATAGGTAGAGTGCTCACTTAGATGCCTAAGAACACCTGAGCACCTAATAGCTAGGATTAAAGTAACCTCTGATCATAGCTGTTTAAAGGGGTGGTCTCGCGAAAGCAAGTGGGTCTATACACTTCTGTATGGCCATATTAATGCACTTTGTAATATACATCGTGCATTAAATATGAGCCATACAGAAGTTATTCACTTACCTGCTCCGTTGCTAGCGTCCCCGTTGCCATGGTTCCGTCTAACTTCGGTGTCTTCTTGCCTTTTTAGACGCGCTTGCGCAGATCCGTCTTCTCCCTTCTTCTCCCTTCGGCTCTGCTCGGCAGCATCGGCATTTTGGCTCCGCCCCCTTGTACGCATCATCGCGTAGCTCCGCCCCATGACGTGTGCCGGTTCCAGCCTCCTGATTGGCTGGAATCGGCACATGACGGGGGCGGAGCTACGCGATGACGCGAAAAGGGGGCGGAGCCAAAACTCCGATGCTTCCAAGACCAGCCGAAGGGAGAAGATGCATCTGCGCAAGCGCGTCTAAAAAAGCAAGAAGACACCGAAGTTAGACGGAACCATGGCAACGGGGACGCTAGCAACGGAGCAGGTAAGTGAATAACTTCTGTATGGCTCATATTTAATGCACGATGTATATTACAAAGTGCATTAATATGGCCATACAGAAGTGTATAGACCCACTTGCTTTCGCGAGACCACCCCTTTAAGCCTTTACATTCCGCAGTCAATATTGTTCATGGCACCTAAATTGTTTACATAGGAGGGGGCTTTCTCTGTTACCCCATCAGTGCCCCGATGATTTAGTCATTGGGTACTGATTGGTTGCCATGGAAGTCAATTCTCTTATCTTTGCACACCTATTTGCCGTGTTAAAGGCAAGGTCTAATAGGGTATCTATCAATGTTAAAGGGGTTTTCCAAGTTGTACAATTTCTGCAAATCCAGACCCACTATGCAGTAAAATAACAAATATGCATAACCTTACATCTCTGTTGTTTTTCACGGTGCTGCTCGGCCCTCCGCACCTGTGTTTGTGTACAGGCTGCAATCCTGCCCAGTTTACAGGATGTCACAGGTGCTGCCACCAATAATAGAGCTCAGTGATTGAGCATTGAGCTTTGTTATTGGCTACAGTGCCTGTCATGTAAACAGGCTGGGGAATTCTACAAGCATGACGTCAGAGGGGAAACTAGTGGCTTGAGACACAGGTAGAGCTGGGAGAAGTGAACATATGCTTATTTTTTATTTTACTGTATGGGGGTCTGGATTTACAGAAATTGTAGAGCTTGGAAAACCCCTTCAAGCAGCATTGTAGTCGTATTGCAGTAAAACTTACAGAACTGGTGAACTGATCGCATGCCAAAGCACTATAGTGAAGCTAACAATAAATATTAAAATTTAGAGGCCAAATGAAAAAAATGTATTAAATAAAAACATTTTTTGATTAAAAATAAACTACGTAAGTTGCCTTCATGCTACTTTGTAAAAAAAAAATTACAAAGGCCAGAATTGCTATCTTCTGTTAATCTTATCTCTAAGGACTCATTCAGACAAGCATGTTTATGTGCGTACATATGTCTGCACAAAATTGTGCATTTATTAGAAACATTGGCACGCTATGGTGTGTTCACATGTCTGTGTTTTAAAGGCTTGCAAACGCACGTACCTGCAAAACATAGGACATGCTTGCACCATAGGTCCGTGGTGCACATCAACATTCCCCGCGGAGAGTCCCCTTCTCACTGCACATTGTGACAGCACTGTCACAGTGTTTATTGACAAGGGGACTCCCCGCAGGGAGTAAGGAATCCCCTGCCACAGCTGTCACAGCTGTGACAGCTGTGGTAGAGGAGCACAAAGCTCTCCTATTGATTTCATTGGGGCTGCCATGGCCGGCGGCCCCGATTGAAAGCAATAGGATGCCGGCACCCCGCAGTGATTTTCGGGGAAGAGATTTAAATATAAGCCTTCCCTGAAAATCATTTCTAGCATGTGTAAAAAATTAAAAAAATATATACTCACCTGTCCACCGCTGCCAGGGCTCATTGCTTTTGATGACGATGCCAGCAGCAGCGGTGGCCCCATTGAGAGCAATGCTGCAAGGAGCTTCGTTCATACGTGTTTTGGCACATGCATGGACACGTGGATTTGTGCACATGCAAATGCATGCTCGTGTGAACGAGGCCTAAGGTTGCACTCACACAAGCGATTTTTAAGCTCATGTATGGGCGCGTGAAAAGAAATCGCACTTCGCGTGTAGAAAAATCACGTGACCGGGTCCATTGTCACCCATAGGTTCTATGTTTTGCAGGTGCAAATTTTTCATGATTGTAAAAATTGCACATGTGATCGCTTCCATTGGAAAGCATTGGTTCTATGTAGATGTGTTTTTAAATCGTGTCTATGTATGCGCTTAAAAATCGCATGTGTGACTGCACCCTAAAAAAGTAGCAAAGACAGATAATAAAGGTGTATGAATCCCAAAATGGTACTAATTTTAAAAAATTGGAACTCCTTTGTTTATCCATCGATGTAGCTGCTTGAGGGCTTGTTTTTAACAGGACGAGTTGTATTTTTCGATATTATAAATATGGCAAAAGGCTTTTTTCAAAACTTTTACTTCTTTTTTATAATAATTAATAAAACTTTATTGTTCTTATTTTTACTTCTTTTTTATTCCCCAGAGGGGAGAACAACTTGCGATGCTTTGATCGCTGCTGCAGTATGATGTAATGCTACAGCATTACATCATACTGCAATCAGGCAGGCAGTCTATCAAGCCATGCCACAGGCATTTTGCCATGACAGCATTGGGGTCTTTCAAAAGGCCCCCAGCTGCCATGACACCAACAGAGCTACCTGCCAATACCCGTGGCTCATCGGAGCTGTTGCCAGAGGGTCTCAGCTGTAAGAAACAACCGGCGCTCACGATATATGTAGGGAGATCACCACGCAATCTCTCTTCATACATAGCCAACTGATTCAGGCTGTGAAATGGCGTATGGATGGTTGTTAAGAGGTTAAATGTGTGCAAAATATTATAACATACAAAACATCAATATAAATTTGGTATATGAATTGGTATTGCAATTGTATGGATCCAGAGAATAAATTTGGGGACCTTTCACATGGGATAGAATTAGCCCAGATGATGCACCCAAATCTGCAGCTGTGGAATTCCACGTCAAAATCCACAGGTCTAACAGTGGATTTTGATGTAGAATTGTGGGCAGGCTTTAAGGCATTTTCAATGAATGACAGGCGAGAGCTGCCTATGATTGGCTGAGCGCCTCAGCCAATCAGAAGTAGCTCTTTCAGCAGGTAGTGATTTTAAATGCTGAAAAACCTTCAGTGTAGAGCCGGGGACAGCAGAGACAGGATGCGATGCGTATGCTTTTTTTTTTACACCAGTTTGGGTTGTTTTTCAGGGAAGGGTTTATATTTAAAGCCCTTCCCTGAAAAACAATCAAGGGGTACCAGCAGCTGGATCTTCTACCACAGCTGTCATCTGTGACAGGTGAAACAGGGAATTCTTTATTCCCAGTGGGGATGAAGAAAACATCTGCCGCATGTGGCAAATGTGTTCTTCATCCCCTTGGGGGACACAGCAACGGCGGACAGGTAAGTATACATATATTTATTTATTTTACACTTAAAGGGATGATTTTCAGGGAAGAGCTTACATTTTTTTTGACGGAAAGAAAAGACTGAAGTTCAGGACTTTTTTTCTATCCCCCCAAAACTGAAAAGAAACAGATTAAAAATTTTCTTTTTTTAGGGCTTAGTCACACGGGCGCATTGGCGCCCGTGTCACTGAGCCCTTACTGCACGAAGAAGACGACCGCACTTCAGGAGCCGGTCACATGTTCTTTCTTTCGGCAGTGCAGAGATTCGTCCGCATCTGCAGTGCGACCGTCTTTTAGTGCAGTAACACTGCCGATGCACCCGTGTGACTAAGCCCTTACATTGTACTGAATGGGAAGGGTGGACACAAGTGGAAGCCATTTCATTTCTATTCATTTAAGCTTAAGTTCAACAGATCGATAAATCACATTGCACATGTGCAGTTGTAAAACTGGAACTGAAAAATAAGAAAAAAAATGGATTCATTTAAAAGTGGCCATAAGGGTTTCTCCACACGAGCGTAAGCGCAAAACGCACACGACAGCGTGACTTTTAGCGCCCTGAGTCCGCCTTCAGGCTTCAGTCACACGGGCGCATCGGCACCCGTACACCGGCGCCAATGCGCCCGTGTGTCTGAGCCGTTACTGCAGAAAGAAGACGGCCGTACCTGAAGACGGACGTCTCTCTGCAGCACTGATGAAAGAACACATGACCGGCAATGAAGCTGGTCACATGTTCTTCCTCCCGATGCTGCAGAGAGACGTCCATCTTCAGGTACGGCCGTCTGCTACCTGCAGTTACACGGGCGCCGATGCGCCCGTGTGACTGAGCCCTAAGGAATAATAAACTGATGTAAACAGAACCTAACTATCCGTTTTTCGATGCATCTGTTAAACGAATCCATCAAAATACTGTTTTCAGTTGGCATCAGCTACGTAGTAACCAGTTAATGCAGATGTAGCAATCTTTAACATGACTGATGCATCGTGATAATTTGATTTGCGGCACGGTAGTACATTGTTATTAACTTATCATAACACCTTAAATATCAAGTTAACATTTGCTACATATGTAAATTAGCCCCAATAAACCTAATATAACTGACAGAAAGTAGCCTTTTGTGAAGGCTAAAGTGCTGTTAAGTTTTCATTTCTGGAATTTACATCTGAAGTACCATTCAAGTGTAAAAGTTAAAAGACTCAAATTGCTTTTCAGAGAATAAATAGAATAAATATATTTAAAAATGTATTTTAGAATTTTAATTATATATATTTTATTAATTTTTCACAACACCAACTTTAATAGCAAAAGCATCTTGTCAAGAACCTTGCAAAGTTTTAGAGCCTTGGGTTTACACCAGACGTTTATGAAATGCTAAAGTTTTCCCTAACACTATGTGTTCTAATTCACACAGAAAACCTTGCCTAATACATATTAAGACTGCAATATTTTTCTGCTTGTATTTCCCCTTGTGGATTAGCTGAAGTTTAAAATGGCATGTACATTTACATAAGCTAATTTAAGTTTATGTTTGAAAATATATTAGCTAAAGGTTAGATAGTTAATTAAGACATTTAATAGTGTTCTTCTTTCCTAAAGCACTAGAGAGAAAAATACTTTTTTTTTTAAATACAAAATGCTTAAAGAGACCTGCCATGGGGTAAAATGAGAGTGGCTGGTTGCATGGCTTTGTAGCCATGGCCAGGGGCATAACTAAAGGCTCATGGGCCCAAGTGCACAAGTTTATCTTGGGGCCCCCCAAACTTCTCTGGACCCCTTGAGGCAGAGGCGTAACTTGAAGCTCCTGGGCCCCAATACAAAATCTGTAACAGGGCCCCAATTATAATGCTTTATTCATAGTACTGGGCTCACTATATGGAGAAGAGAGCAACCGCATCCTCTGCATCCCCTCTAGTTACACCAGTGGCTATGGCCCTGGTATCTTTATCCCCATTTTTTTCATACTTACCTCCCTCTGCCCAGGCGTGCTCTTCTTAAGTCTGGCTGCTGGCGCTGTCAATATGTCAAGTAGGTAGTCCCTGGAGCGACCAAGATGGACGGTCGCAACTGAGTGAGGCTCCCCAGGGGATCACATAATCCTGTTAATATCCTGGCCGCTCTCTCTTAATTTAATTACCGGACCGGACCCGAACACTGCCTTAACCCAGCTGCGACTGCTGGCTTGAGCCAAGGAGCCCACCTATCTCCTGAACTCCCCTGCACGGAGCGGGAACTGGCGGGAATGACCAGCGCGCCAACCGCCGCCATTACCTCCAGGCCTGCAGTCGGCACCCGATAGGCACCTGCATTCCCCTACCTCCGCTGACGACAGGCGAGCACCTTGCCTATCCTCCAGGGGAAAGACACCGCAGCGACAGCGGGAGAGACCAAGCGCCTGACACCCCCTCACCGCCGGACTCGGACATACCCGACGCGGCGCTCCGTGGCGGGACTCTGTCATCACCGGGTGAGTGTGCCCTTTACCAGTCAACCCCCGGAGCGCCCGGCGTCGGATGATTACGGCGCTAGAGCGGACCTGCGTCCATACCCGCAAGGCGCCGCCGCTGCCCTTGCTCCGCGGCCGGCGCCGGTGACTCCCGCCGAGCTTCTACAGCCAGCCTCCTACCTCCGCAAAGCCGCCGCTGCCCCCGCCTCGCGGTCGGCGCCGGAGACCCCCACCGAGCCTCCAAAGCCTGCCTCCTACCTCCGCAAAGCCGCCGCTGCCCTCGCCCCGCAGCTGGCGCCGGAGATCCCCGCCGAGCCTCCACGGTCTGCCTCTTACCTCCGCAAAGCTGCCGCTGCCTTCGCCCCGCGGCCGGCGCCGGAGATCCCCGCCGAGCATCCACAGCTCGCTCCCCTCTACCTCCGCAAGCCGCCGCTGCCTTCTCCCCGCGGCCGGCGCCGGAGACCCCCCACCGAGCTTCCACAGCCCGCCTCCTTCTATCTCCGCAAAGCCACCGGAGCCGGAGATCCCTGCCGAACCTCCACAGCTAGTCTCCCTCTACCTCCGCTGAACATCGGAGGACGGTCCGCACCTGGGGGAACTGGGCACATCGGCACCCCTCCACTGCCGACTCTGAGCACAAGTGACAGTTTGGACCGCTCTCAACCCCTGCGAGAGCTAGTGGGCAAACGGCGCTAGACAGACCCCATTAGAAGGCTTCCACCTCCACCCCCCCACTTTCTGCCGACAGGGGGATTCTCCTGCTCCCAGCCGTAACATCCGCCTCGCGGGAAAAGACTGCAACACGCGCCTCCACCCCCTGCGCCGCGCAGCACTTTGCCCCTGCCGACACGAAGAGATCGCCCTACCCCTCATCTATATCCTGAGACCATAGACCAGGAAATCCGGAGGGAGACCGCAGCATCCGCATCGAACATTCGGCCGCGCAGAGCTCTCGGACGCAGAAACCCACGACCTAGAGACTACCTGGTGCACGTCCTGGGAAGACCCCCGCACCTAAGGAACGGGGAAGACCGATCGAGGCTGGACCCCAGCTCCGGGAGGAGCCACCCCAAAAAAAGTGAGTAGACGACGGGGGAAGGGGGGACATCCTGGGAAGTTTTACCAACCACATAGTCACAGAGAAACCCCCCCCCCCAGAAGACACTGTCTGGTAATCAGCCGGCAACTATAGCCGAAAACACAGAGGACTATCATAGGCCTTTCAGTAAAAAGACTATGCAGTCTGCGATAACTACAAATTAATTTGATCGACATCAGCAAACAATACAGTTATACTCCTTACTTACCAGGCACTATACAGCTACACTAGCCCAACGTCACTGAAACTAAACGACCACCTGGGATCTCATCCAGAACTAGAGTAACCTCTAAGACCCATAAAGGAGAAACACGACCGGCCCCATTAAATTAAACAAGACAACGATACAAGCAAGGATCCTACCAATAATATAGATCACATAGCTACTCACCATGAGCACCCGCACTAAAGGCGGCGCCGCCGCAGAACGACTTAAAGAATTCTCCCGCACCGAGGGAACAGAACAGTCACCACGTCTGTCCCGAGCCGAACGAGCCAGAGATAACGAAACCGACTCGGGACAAAATACAGAACCTACACTGCGCCAACTATTAGACGCCATAAATACCTGCAAGTCCTCCCTTACTGGGAAAATAGATGAAGTTAAATCAGATGTTACTTTATTGCGTCAAGATTTACAAAACATACGGGGCAGGATGCACGAAATGGAAGACCGAATCTCGAAAGTAGAAGACACCCTGCATCCGCTCCCTAAAGCAGTCCAAAAAGCCGCGAGGCAAGCAGAATTCTGCCAATCCAAAACGGATGATCTTGAGAACCGGCTTCGACGTAATAACGTACGCATAATAGGCCTCCCAGAGAGAGTCGAAGGCTCCCAACCAGAATCCTTTGCAGAAAACTGGTTCAAAACTATGCTGGGCGAAGACATCTTTTCAGCCTCCTTCACGGTAGAAAGAGCCCACCGAGTCCCGACCAAACCACCAATTCCGGGCGCCCCACCACGGCCATTTCTGGCAAGAATTCTGAACTGTAGAGACCGGGACATAATACTACGCCAGGCCAGGCTGAAAGGCCCCCTCAAATATAATAATGCGGCAATTTCCATCTTCCCTGACTTTTCAGCGGACTTACAAAAACAAAGAGCCTCCTTCATGGACATCAAAAAGAAACTCCGAGATAGAGGCATCCAATACTCAATGGCATATCCAGCTCGCCTGCGGATCGTGGCGAACGACAAAGTGATCTTTCTGCAGTCCCCAGCCGAGGCCACGGAATGGCTCCACATGCATCCGGTGTCACCCGAGACGAAATAACTCGTGCAGCAACCCAAAGATAATGTGGATTTTCTTTAAAGTAGATCTAGATTTATAATTCACTGGCATATAGGTGATGGCAGAGAGAAAAAGAACATGTCAAGGAGCAGCAGATCTCCTTTAATTACAGGTGGGCTCCGAGGCACCGGCCGGCAGTCCGACTACCGCCATAGCGGTAATAGCCTACGATCCAAAGTCCGGAACTAATCCCCTATAGGCCAGTAGAATTTCCCCCACTCACAACAACAGCTACTCTCAACCAGATTGTAGCTTATTTCTTTTTCTAAATTCAGATATCTGCGACATATTTAGGTCAAGCAGAATGTTAATTGTTCAAACTGTTATAGATGTGTACTAGTTGAGGTACAAGCCAATCTGTGCTGGTATAACATTTCCTCCTTAATGCACAAAGAAATGCATCCCAACTATCCGAAACATCCGAATAAGCCATATATCACAATACTTTTTAATGTCTCTGATATGTCTTAGCTGGAATGTGAGAGGGCTAGGCGCTACTAACAAACGCAAGGCAGTCTTCTCACACATCAAACAATTTAACCCCCATATTGTGGGCCTGCAGGAAACTCATCTCACCGCAGATAAAGCAGACTCCCTCAAAAAACCCTGGGTACAATGGACGAGCCATTCCTTCCACACCTCTCTCTCCAGAGGGGTTTCTATACTTATACACAAATCACTAAGATGGAACCCCATAAATGTAAAAAGAGACCCTGACGGCAGATTTGTATTCGTATACGCCGAAATCGATTCTAAACCATATGTTATTATGTGCATCTACAACCCGCCCCACGATAGCCTCCACCTTTTACAGGCGGCAATAACGTTCGCCCATCAGTTCCCCTCGGCATATGTTATCTGCATGGGAGATTTCAATCGGGTAATGAACCCAAATAAAGATAGATTCCACTTGTCTCCCAGACCACATGTCCCAATTAACTCCCCAATGCAACAACTTGTGGAAAGTATAGGATGGATAGACCTCTGGCGATCAAAACATCCAGACACCCTTGAATTTACATGCCACTCTACAGGCCAAAACACACTGTCAAGAATAGATTACATATTATCTTCCCCGACATTAGCACTTTATGCAACAGATGTAACACACTGCCCACGAGGCACGTCTGACCATAGTCCAATACTATTAACCCTTAAATTCCCCAGCTGTAGACTCGCCCCCACCTGGAAAATACATCCCTTTTGGCTCAAACTCCTAAAAACTAATGACCAAACCCCAATACATATTTCAATGTTTCTAGAGGCCCATGAGAATAACACCCACTACGCCTTGAAGTGGGATACCTTCAAGGCATACCTTAGGGGAAGCCTCAAATCAGCCATCTCCTATATTAAAAAATCAACATCCCAGGCCGATAAAGACCTTGAGACTCAAACATCAGAAGCCGAAAAAATCTATGTTGCCAACCCCACAGACTTTAACAGAACAAATTGGCTCGGTCTAGCCCGCTTATACAAAATCCAAATACATGAAAAAACCAAACGTAAATTATTCTTTACGAAACAACACTACTTTGAATTGGGTAACCAATCAAGTCATTTACTGGCGAATCTCATCAAACAGGAAAATCAAACAAATACGATCTTAAAAATTCAAAACACGCAGGGCATAGAACTAACAGATGCACAATCTATAACAGCTCGCTTCCAAGAATACTATGCAGACCTTTATAAGTCATCCTCGGATAAATCACTCCTGGACACTCTTAATTATCTACAAGACCTAAAATTTCCAACACTATCAACCGAACAAATAGAACAGCTGGAAGCCCCAATAACAATAGAGGAAATTCAACAAACAATTAAAGATATGGCACCCAATAAATCCCCTGGACCTGACGGCCTCCCAATAGAAATATATCGGAAATACAGCGAGCAAATAGTCCCACTTCTACACGAAACTCTTCATCAGGCCCAACTAGGAACTTCCCTCCCTCCTTCTCTATATGAAGCGTCTATTATAGTCCTTTTAAAACCTGACAAGGACCCAGTGGACTGTAACTCATACCGGCCCATCTCATTGGTAAATGTAGACTATAAAATCCTCACCAAAATCCTAGCTACCAGGCTGAACCAAGTAATACTATCCATTATACATCCTGATCAAACCGGTTTCATGCCAGGTAAATCCACCACGATTAATATTCGAAAAGTACAAACAGTGATCCAGCTTGGCAGGAAATACAACATGCCTTGGGCCCTCGTCTCACTAGACATGAAAAAAGCATTCGACTCCCTGGAGTGGAATTTTCTGGAAGCCTGCCTAACGCGTTTCGGGTTCGGTCCCAAGTTCAGACAATGGATCAACATCATATACAAATTCCCAAAGGCTAACGTAATAGTAAATGGGGTCCCCTCGGCAGAATTCCCACTTACGAAAGGCACCCGTCAAGGGTGCCCATTATCCCCAGCTCTGTTCGCCATAGCTATAGAAGCTTTGGCAATCCGGTTGCGATCTTCCGATAATGTGACGGGTGTCAGTTGGGGGGGAGTAGAAAGCAAAGTGAGCCTATACGCGGACGATACCATTCTTTTTCTTTCAAACCCGGATATCTCCTTCTCCCAAGCCATGACCTACATAGACCAATTCTCCCAATTCTCCGGACTATTTGTGAACTGGACCAAATCCACAATTCTATACACTGACCTTAATCCCAAAACTGATCCCTATGTTACCAAATATAACCTGGCAATAGTCTCCAGATTTAGATATCTGGGGATAATCATGGCGCGTGAACACCATAATGCCATAGAAGATAATATTATTCCCTTGCAAGAAACTCTAAGACACAAATTTAAGAAATGGTCCAAATTACCATTATCAGTAGCAGGCCGTATAAACCTAATCAAAATGGCGATTCAACCTAAATGTTTATATATATTTCAACACATGCCACTACAGATCCCTAAACGGCTCTTTCAATCCTTCAACTCCCTCATCACGTCATTTGTGTGGAATTCCACCCGCCCCAAACTAAGCCTTACGACACTACAAAGGCCAAAAGACCGAGCGGGGATGGCCCTCCCAGATCTCCGATTATACTACCTAGCAGGACAGCTGAGGAATATCCAACCATGGTTCCGCTCTAAAAAGATGCCCACAGCAGACAGTTACTTGGCGGAACAAGTAAAAGGCAACAACCTACTAAATTACTTAGAATTCCCAGAATGCTCAAACTCAGCCGAAGTATTACCCCTACATAAGCTGGCACTCAGTGTCTGGAGAGAAGTTAAAAAACTACAAAATTTCCACGACGTGATGTCGGATCTCCCTCTCTGGGATAACCCCGGTCTGACCGCCTTACTTTCCATACCAGATACCCACTATTGGACCAACTTGGGAATTACCACGATAGGTGACATATATAAGGAAGGAGTATTCCCTACATTTACCCAGATATGTGAACAACTCCAGACCCCCCAACTGCAATTATTCAGGTTTTTTCAGCTGAGACATGCGCTGAACACTCAGTTCCCTCCGACCTCTACCCAAATATCAAAATTCCCCACGATCGGCATACTAAAATCACAAGGCCCTAAGGGTCTGATCTCAACCCTTTACACACACCTACTCTCTGCAAAGCTAAACTCTAATCCACTTCCCGCCTTCGATAAATGGAAAACTTGTATTCCTTCCCTAACACCGGAAGAATGGACAGAAATAGAGGAATCCCACTTAACAGTATCCCCCGCTATAAACAACAAATTGATTCAACTATACATTGTCCATCAAGCATATATAACCCCCAGTCGTCTATTTAAAATGGGAAACACCCAGTCAAACTCCTGCCATAGGTGCAACCAACCAAACGCGGACTTCTGGCACCTAATATGGAACTGCCCAGCTATCAAGACCTACTGGTCCAATGTAATAGTCCGAATAAACCAACTATTAGAACCTCCCTACATCATAAACACTGACCCCAAGATAATTCTGTTTGGCATGCTGGAGGAGGAGCACTGGCCAAAATACACCTCTATATTTCTTAAAGAAGTGCTTTTCCTAGCACGCAAAGAGATAGCCATGCACTGGATGGCCACGGACCCACCCTCGACCACACAATGGATTCAATTGGTAAACTCGATAATCCCATACGAAAAAATTATATATAAAAAGAGAGGGTGCCCAAACAAATACCACAAGATCTGGGGCACATGGCTGGAGTCCTACTCCACGCTATCTACAGACTAAACAGCATATAAACAGAAATAAAAACAAGACCAGCACGGATTGCTTCAGTTCAATTGTTTATAGTTATTCAGTTATCTCAGACTTTAGACATATATAACACAAGTTTTATTTTGTTAAATAAAAAATAATAAACATGTGAATAAAACATGAAGATACAGCTAAAGTAAACTCCAGACGGGAAATCCTAAGTACAACATCGAATTGTATTTTGATACCCTATATTTCTTTCTTCTGTATCGTATATTATGTGTGATAAATAAAGAGAAGTTAAAAAAAAAGTAGGTAGTCCCTGCCACTCACTCAATGGGTGACATGGAACTTGATTGACAGTCTGCCATCACCCATTAACAATGAGTGGTGAGGACCATTATTACATCATTTAATTACTAATTTATGTACTACATATTATTACTTCAAAAGCGTAACTATAAGGGCTTAAACGGATGGGCGTCATTTTTTCCCATTATGCAGCCGTAAAAATCTCGGCGGGATAACCAGATAAAAAAAACCCATGTATTTCAATGGTTTTGATTTCACTAGCGGTATTGCACCTGTTAATAGTATTGGCAGGAAAAGATAGGGCTAGCCCTATCTTTCTCGCACTTAGTTAATACTATAGTAAGAAAGACAGGGCAGGACCTATATTCCCATTTTTTTTTCAAACTCGCGCAGAAGTGTGGAGTTTGAAAAGTAAAAAGAAAAAAAGATTTTTACCTCATTCATGCACAACTACACTCCATAGCGGCAAGCGTAGTTGCGCATATGCTCATGTGAAGAAGCTTTAAGTGGAAGAGAGGTTGCAGAGTCAGAGGAAGATGCAAATACTATAGTGGTGATATGCTTATGGGAGATGGAACAATGTTTCTGCAGTGCTACCTATTGGATGCAGTTTCCCTATAAGTCAATGTCCAATCTTCCAGGAGGCCTTGTAGCATGACTCGGAATAAAAGCCAAAACCAGAGTCTTCTCCAGAAAGAAAAGACAGCCATGTATAAAAGTGGTTTTACAAAAAATGTATGTGAAGGAAACAATATATCAGTTGATGGTAATGGTATAGATTTAGCATCAATATCCAGGCCCATCAGGTTATACTTCAGTATTACCTTCAAAATTCAATTGTGCTAATTAAAGATGAGCGAACACCAAAATGCTCGGGTGTTCGTTATTCGAAACGAACTTCCCGCGATGTTCGAGGGTTCGTTTCGAATAACGAACCCCATTGAAGTCAATGGGCGACCCGAGCATTTTTGTATTTCGCCGATGCTCGCTAAGGTTTTCATGTGTGAAAATCTGGGCAATTCAAGAAAGTGATGGGAACGACACAGCAACGGATAGGGCAGGCGAGGAGCTACATGTTGGGCTGCATCTCAAGTTCACAGGTCCCACTATTAAGCCACAATACCGGCAAGAGTGGGCCCCCCCCCCCTCCCAACAACTTTTACTTCTGAAAAGCCCTCATTAGCAATGCATACCTTAGCTAAGCACCACACTACCTCCAACAAAGCACAATCACTACCTGCATGACACTCCGCTGCCACTTCTCCTGGGTTACATGCTGACCAACCCCCCCCCCCCGCACGACCCAGTGTCCACAGCGCACACCAAGTTGTCCCTGCACAGCCTTCAGCTGCCCTCATGCCACGCCACACTCATGTCTATTTATAAGTGCGTCTGCCATGAGGAGGAACCGCAGGCACACACTGCAGAGGGTTGGCACGGCTAGGCAGCGACCCTCTTTAAAAGGGGCGGGGCGATAGCCCACAATGCTGTACAGAAGCAATGAGAAATAGAATCCTGTGCCACCGCCATCAGGAGCTGCACACGTGGGCATAGCAATTGGGAACCTATGTGCCACACACTATTCATTCTGTCAAGGTGTCTGCATGCCCCAGTCAGACCGGGCTTTTTAATTCATAGACACAGGCAGGTACAACCCCCTATTGTGAAGTCCCTGTGGACCGACAGCATGGGTGGCTCCCTGGAACCCACCGGCGGTACATAAAAATATCCCATTGCATTGCCCAACACAGCTGAGGTAGTAATGTCGTGCTTAATGCAGGTGGGCTTCGGCCCACACTGCATGCCCCAGTCAGACTGGGGTTCTTTACAAGTGGAAACAGATGCATTTACAACTCCCTGTGGACCCACAGCATGGGTGGGTGCCAGGAAGCCACCGGCGGTACATAAAAATATCCCATTGCATTGCCCAACACAGCTGAGGTAGTAATGTCGTGCTTAATGCAGGTGGGCTTCGGCCCACACTGCATGCCCCAGTCTGACTGGGGTTCTTTAGATGTGCTTTCAGATGCATTTATAATTCTCTGTGGACCCACAGCATGGGTGGGTGCCAGGAAGCCACCGGCGGTACATAAAAATATCCCATTGCATTGCCCAACACAGCTGAGGTAGTAATGTCGTGCTTAATGCAGGTGGGCTTCGGCCCACACTGCATGCCCCAGTCAGACTGGGGTTCTTTACAAGTGGACACATGTAGGTTACACTCCGTGTGCACCTACAGCATGGGTGGCTCCCTGGAACCCACCGGCGATACACAAAAATATCCCATTGCATTGCCCAACACAGCGGATGTAACGTCAGCTGTAATGCAGGTGGGCTAAAAATTCATTTGATTACACTGTAGGCGAGGACCCACAAAAATTGCTGTATCAACAGTACTAATGTACATCCAAAAAATTGGCCATGGCCAGCCAAGAGGGCAGGTGAAACCCATTAATCGCTTTGGTTAATGTGGCTTAAGTGGTAACTAGGCCTGGAGGCAGCCCAGTTTAACGAAAAATTGGTTCAAGTTAAAGTTCCAACGCTTTTAAGCGCATTGAAACTTTTAAAAATTGTTCAGAAAAATTATTTGAGTGAGCCTTGTGGCCCTAAGAAAAATTGCCCGTTCAGCGTGATTACGTGAGGTTTCAGGAGGAGGAGCAGGAGGAGGAGGAGGAATATTAGACACAGATTGATGAAGCAGAAATGTCCCCGTTTTGGATGGTGAGAGAGAACAATGCTTCCATCCGCGGGTGCAGCCTACGTATTGCTTACGTATCGCTGCTGTCCGCTGGTGGAGAACAGAAGTCTGGGGAAATCCAGCCTTTGTTCATCTTGATGAGTGTTAGCCTGTCGGCACTGTCGGTTGACAAGCGGGTACGCTTATCTGTGATGATTTCCCCAGCCGCACTAAACACCCTCTCCGACAAGACGCTAGCCGCAGGACAAGCAAGCACCTCCAGGGCATACAGCGCTAGTTCAGGCCACGTGTCCAGCTTCGACACCCAGTAGTTGTAGGTGGCAGAGGCGTCACGGAGGACGGTCGTGCGATCGGCTACGTACTCCCTCACCATCCTTTTACAGTGCTCCCGCCGACTCAGCCTTGACTGGGGAGCGGTGACACAGTCTTGGTGGGGAGCCATAAAGCTGTCCAGGCCCTTAAAGACTGTTGCACTGCCAGGGATGTACATGCTGCTCGATCTCCGCACCTCCCCTGCTACCTTGCCCTCGGTACTGCGCCTTCTGCCACTAGCGCTGTCGGCTGGGAATTTTACCATCAGCTTGTCCGCAAGGGTCCTGTGGTATAGCAACACTCTCGAACCCCTTTCCTCTTCGGGAATGAGAGTGGGCAGGTTCTCCTTATAGCGTGGGTCGAGCAGTGTGTACACCCAGTAATCCGTTGTGGCCAGAATGCGTGCAACGCGAGGGTCACGAGAAAGGCATCCTAACATGAAGTCAGCCATGTGTGCCAGGGTACCTGTACGCAACACATGGCTGTCTTCACTAGGAAGATCACTTGCAGGATCCTCCTCCTCCTCCTCCTCCTCAGGCCATACACGCTGAAAGGATGACAGGCAATCAGCCGGTGTACCGTCAGCAGCGGGCCAAGCTGTCTCTTCCCCCTCCTCCTCATCCTCCTCATGCTCCTCCTCCTGTACGCGCTGAGAAATAGACAGGAGGGTGCCCTGACTATCCAGCGGCATACTGTCTTCCCCCGCCCCCGTTTCCGAGTGCAAAGCAGCTGCCTTTATGCTTTGCAGGGAATTTCTCAAGATGCATAGCAGAGGAATGGTGACGCTAATGATTGCAGCATCGCCGCTCACCACCTGGGTAGACTCCTCAAAATTACCAAGGACATGGCAGATGTCTGCCAACCAGGCCCACTCTTCTGAAAAGAATTGAGGAGGCTGACTCCCACTGCGCCGCCCATGTTGGAGTTGGTATTCGACTATAGCTCTACGCTGTTCATAGAGCCTGGCCAACATGTGGAGCGTAGAGTTCCACCGTGTGGGCACGTCGCACAGCAGTCGGTGCACTGGCAGCTTAAAGCGATGTTGCAGGGTGCGCAGGGTGGCAGCGTCCGTGTGGGACTTGCGGAAATGTGCGCAGAGCCGGTGCGCCTTTACGAGCAGGTCTGACAAGCGTGGGTAGCTTTTCAGAAAGCGCTGAACCACCAAATTAAAGAAGTGGGCCAGGCATGGCACGTGCGTGAGGCTGCCGAGCTGCAGAGCCGCCACCAGGTTACGGCCGTTGTCACACACGACCATGCCCGGTTGGAGGCTCAGCGGCGCAAGCCAGCGGTCGGTCTGCTGTGTCAGACCCTGCAGCAGTTCGTGGGCCGTGTGCCTCTTATCTCCTAAGCTGAGTAGTTTCAGCACGGCCTGCTGACGCTTGCCCACCGCTGTGCTGCCACACCGCGCGACACCGACTGCTGGCGACATGCTGCTGCTAACACATCTTGATTGCGAGACAGAGGTTGCGGAGGAGGAGGAGGAGGGTGCTTTAGTGGAGGAAGCATACACCTCCGCAGATACCACCACCGAGCTGTGGCCCGCAATTCTGGGGGTGGGTAGGACGTGAGCGGTCCCAGGCTCTGACTCTGTCCCAGCCTCCACTAAATTCACCCAATATGCCGTCAGGGAGATGTAGTGGCCCTGCCCGCCTGTGCTTGTCCACGTGTCCGTAGTTAAGTGGACCTTGCCACTAACCGCATTGGTGAGGGCGCGTACAATGTTGCGGGAGACGTGGTCGTGCAGGGCTGGGACGGCACATCGGGAAAAGTAGTGGCGACTGGGAACTGAGTAGCGCGGGGTCGCCGCCTCCATGATACTTTTGAAGGACTCCGTTTCCACAACCCTATACGGCAGCATCTCAAGGCTGATGAATTTTGCTATGCGGACGGTTAACGTTTGAGCGTGCGGGTGCATGGCGGCGTACTTGCGCTTGCGCTCCAACAGTTGCGCAAGCGACGGCTGGACGGTGCGCTGAACTACACTGGTGGATGGGGCCGAGGACAGCGGAGGTGAGGGTGTGGGTGCAGGCCATGAGGCGGTAGTGCCCGTGTCCTGAGAGGGGGGTTGGATCTCAGTGGCAGGTTGGGGCACAGGGGGAGAGGCAGGGGTGCAAACCGGAGGCGGTGAACGGCCTTCGTCCCACCTTGTGGGGTGCTTGGCCATCATATGTCTGCGCATGCTGGTGGTGGTGAGGCTGTTGGTGTTGGCTCCCCGGATGAGCTTTGCGCGACAAAGGTTGCACACCACTGTTCGTCGGTCGTCAGGCGTCTCTGTGAAAAACTGCCAGACCTTAGAGCACCTCGGCCTCTGCAGGGTGGCATGGCGCGAGGGGGCGCTTTGGGAAACAGTTGGTGGATTATTCGGTCTGGCCCTGCCTCTACCCCTGGCCACCGCACTGCCTCTTGCAACCTGCCCTGCTGCTGCCCTTGACTCCCCCTCTGAAGACCTGTCCTGTGTAGGCGTTGCACACCAGGTGCGGTCAGTCACCTCATCGTCCTGCTGCTCTTCCTCCGAATCCTCTGTGCGCTGCTCCCTCGGACTTACTGCCCTTACTACTACCTCACTGCAAGACAACTGTGTCTCATCGTCATCGTCCTCCTCACCCACAGAAAGTTCTTGAGACAGTTGGCGGAAGTCCCCAGCCTCTTCCCCCGGACCCCGGGAACTTTCGAATGGTTGGGCATCAGTGACGATAAACTCCTCTGGTGGGAGAGGAACCACTGCTGCCCAATCTGAGCAGGGGCCCGAGAACAGTTCCTGGGAGTGTTCCCGCTCCTGAGCATGTGTCATTGTAGTGGAGTGAGGAGGCTGGGAGGAAGGAGGAGCAGCAGACAGAGGATTCAGATTTGCAGTAGTGGACGGCGCAGAACTGTGGCTGGACGATAGGTTGCTCGAAGCACTTTCTGCCATCCAGGACAGGACCTGCTCACACTGCTCATTTTCTAATAACCGTCTCCCGCGTGGACCCATGAATTGTGCGATGACTATCGGGACGCCAGAAACGTGCCTGTCTACTAATCGCGCAGCAGACGGCTGCGATACACCTAGAACAGGAGTTCGGCCTGTGCCCACACCCTGACTTGGCCCTCCGCGTCCTCGGCCGCGTCCACGTCCTCTAGGCCTACCCCTACCCCTCAGCATGCTGTATTACCAGTGATTTGATTTCACAGGCAGGAAATAAATTGGCGCAAGACTGCAGGCCAAATATAATTTTTTCCCTTTTTTGAAAACGAAACGCCCCACTGCCTCTAGTGAATGAATAATCTAAGTTTAATAACTGTGCTGTGGCCCTGCTAATGTGTCACAGAACTTGAGGTTAGCAGAGTTATTAACTCTGGCAGAGCAGGTATTTTTTTCCCAATTAAGGAAAGCAAATGGCGAAGCCAGCAGTAAACCGTAGCTGGGTGCGTCTGATTTTTTAACATTGTACACGCAGCTCACACGTGTCCACAGCCCTTAGGACGGACAGAGGCAGGACAAATAGATTTCTTTTCCCTTTTTTTACACCAAAAGGACCCACTGCGTATATTCAATGAATAATAACTGTGTTGTGGCCCTGCCTACACAATTCTTTCCCTGTAGTATCAATGGAGGGTGCAATGCTCTGCAGAGGCGATTTTGAGGAAAAAAAAAAATGCAGCACTGCTAACAGCAGCCTGGACAGTACTGCACACGGTTAAATATGGCCCTAGAAAGGACCGTTGAGGTTCTTGAAGGCTACACTCACTCCTAACACTCTCCCTGCCTATCCAACACTTCTGTCCCTAATGCCGGGTGCAACGCTCTGCAGAGGCGATTTTGAGAAAAAAAAAAAAAGGCACTGCTAACAGCAGCCAACACACAGGTATTACTGGCCCTAATAAGGACCTTTGGGGTTCTTGAAGCCTACACTAACTGCTATTTCTCTCCCTACAGCAGCTCCGGTACCAGCAGCACTGTCCCTCATCTAACTCACAAGGCATCTGAGGCGAGCCGCGGGAGGGGCCGACTTTTATATTCGGGTGACATCTGATCTCCCCAGCCACTCACTGCAGGGGGGTGGTATAGGGCTTGAACGTCACAGGGGGAAGTTGTAATGCCTTCCCTGTCTTTCAATTGGCCAGAAAAGCGCGCTAACGTCTCAGGGAAGGAAGTGAAAGTAACCCGAATACCGCATGGTGTTCGTTACGAATAACGAACATCCCGAACACCCTAATATTCGCACGAATATCAAGCTCGGACGAATACGTTCGCTCATCTCTAGTGCTAATTTGCATTTCAGAGAAAATTTGAGGAGCATTTACTTACGAGTAGAACTAAAGTGTTCTCAATCTCCACATGACTAGAGATGGAATAATAATTTACTAAATAAAGTTTAATTTGTTTAATATTAGGCTGTGTTAATGAATAATACATTCACTTCATGGTCAAACACTTTCATTAAATAAGATGCATCTGCCAAAACAGTGTTCATTGGTAATAGCATGATATTAAAAAGTGTCATATTATATTACAGCATGTCTGCTACATTGTGATAAGGTTATTATGTGTTGTACAGTTAGTAGACCATTATGTTTAGTAGAAAAATATATTTTTGTCAGTTACAGGACAGCTCATTACTTTAAATTTAATGAGTTTAAATGTAATGTTTAATATGCTGTATGAAATCCAGAAATCGTTTAAGGGTGGTCAAAGGTGAGTGTGACTTTAAAGTGTCTGAGAGCAGGCGATCATGCGGTGCAACCAGGCATGTCCTGATAAAAACATGTATCTATAGATGGTATAAGTTACACTGGCTGTACAAACATATTATATACAGCAGATATTCAGGTGACACCAGCATGCTCCATATCAGTCTATACAGGGGAATGTACATATCCCTGTATATAGTAATATGGAAAATGCTGGTATGACTTGGATATATTCTGTATATGATTATATATGTACATCCGGTATAAGTTAAACACCCCCTATGTAGTGATATGAACCATGCTGGTATACTCTGGGTACCCTGGGTATATACTGTATATAATTATAGATGTACAGCGGGTATAAGTTATACATCTCCTATATCAAAATACTAATGACCTCCTGCCTGTGAATTATGAGTGACTGTGTGAGTAACGTGATGATGTCACCATCATGTGATCAGTCACCGGGGCTCTGAGCTCCTCCCCTGATCATATGATGATGACATCATCACAGGTCCTTCATCCCTGTGCACTGAATGAGGGATTATGGGCAGACTACATTCCCCATAAACCCCCATAGCCTCAGTTGCTATGGATACAGCAGAACTCAGTCTGGCAGTTTGTAGTTTGTTATGAGACTGCTGCACACCTGTGTGGAGACTCCAATAAATGACACCTCACAAATGTCCACATACATAGCTGGCGATGCATATTGACCAACAACATTGAAGCAATGTCCTTCACCACTATCTTCACATCTCCTGAACATGATATCATGTCATCTCAAGTGCTAATGCCGCTAATACCAGCTGAGCCTTCATCTAATCGTCCTGTGTTGGAACAAACTGTCGCCGTCATGCAAACATGTCCCCACGGAGGGTTCAATGCCACTGTGAAGCTAATGCAGCTTACATGATACAGCGACAAGCCACGATTTCACCTCAGCCACCAACTAAAGTTTGCAAATCTTGCACGGAAGTATTTTGACCAACTCCAATCTGTTTCACTATATTATATTAGCAAGTGACACCACCAGAAACACTGGTAGTGATATTGACCATGGTATACCAGCATGGTCGATATCACTATATAAAGGATATATAGCTTAAACCAGCTGTACATATATAATTATATACAGTAGATACCCAGGTTATACCATGCATGGTCCATATCATTTTATACAGGAGATGTATATAGTGATATCGACCATGCAGTGTTACAAGGTATGTACCGCATATAACTATACATGTACAGCTGGTATAAGTTATACCAGTTGTACTTAATAATTATACACAGAAGAGAGCAGGAAAGGGGAATCCCTGCAGCTAAATGGTTCTGTCTCTGAACAGAACCAAACAGCACTGGACAGACCCCATTGACTATAATGAGGTCCATCCGTTTTCCATCCAGCTGTCCAGCTTTTGGATGGAAGTAAAAATGCTGCATGCAGCACCTTTTTTTTGGCATCTTATACCAGATTCAGGCCTTAGTCAGTCGTGCGTTTTTTCGCGCGATTTGCGCATGCGTCCGGCGATTTTTAAAACCATTACTTTGCAATGGTATCGGACACATGAGCGCTTTTTATGCGCTTGTCCGATAACTTATAGAACAGAAATCGCAGATCGCACCTATCTGCGATCTGCGATTCCTGTTCTCTTCTCTATATGCGCTCAATGGGGCCGGTGGCAGCAGCGCCGACCCCATTGAGAACATATACTAGACAAATCATTCTCCTCTGCCACAGCTGTAACAGCTGTGGCAGAGAAGAACGATGTTTGCCCATTGAATTCAATGGAGCCGGCAATTCAGCCGACTCCATTGAAAGCAATGGGCTGCCGGCGTGCGCGGGGATGAATTGTCGGGAAGGGCTTAAGTATATAAGCCCTTCCCTGCAATTCATCCAGAAATGTGTAAAAAAAAAAATATATATATATATATATACTCACCTTGTCCCGGCAGACGGAGTTCAGCGCGGCCGGCCTGCAGTGGGTGTGAAGGGGGTGTGAGTCAGACCAGCCCCTGATTGGCTGGTCTGACTCACACCCCCTTCACACCCACTGCAGGCCGGCCGCGCTGAACTCCGTCTGCCGAGACAAGGTGAGTATATATATATATTTTTTTTTTACACATTTCTGGATGCATTGCAGGGAAGGGCTTATATATTTAAGCCCTTCCCGACAATTCATCCCGCGCTCGCCCGCAGCGCATTGCTTTCAATGGAGCCGGCTGTATTGCCGGCTCCATTGAATTCAATGCGCTGGACAGCTCCGGCCCGTTTCTAATGAAACGCAGCAAGGAGCAGATTTTTCGGGCGATTTTTGGGCCCCGGTCACGCGATTTGCGGATGCGCATCCATCATGCGATCCGCAAATCGCGCGAAAAAACGCCCGTTTGACTAAGGCCTCAATCGGAGATTCCAACATAGATGTGAAACTGTCCTTACACCAGCATGGTCGATATCACAATATGTAGAAGATGCCTCCTGTATATAGTGATATAGACCATGCTAATATAACCTGGGTATCTGCTGTATATAAGTATATATGTATGGCTGGTATACGTTATACATCCCCCTTTAAATAGTGATAGTTACCATTCTGGTATAACTTGGATATCTTCTGTATATAATAATATATGTA
Organism: Eleutherodactylus coqui; assembly: GCF_035609145.1. Lineage (NCBI taxonomy): Eukaryota > Metazoa > Chordata > Amphibia > Anura > Eleutherodactylidae > Eleutherodactylus > Eleutherodactylus coqui. The sequence goes on along the minus strand of NC_089837.1, from coordinate 383,368,624 downwards.
CAGCTAGTATAAGTTACATCTCTCCCCGTATATAGTGATATGGGTCATGCTGGTATACTTCGGGAATTTTGTACATATGACTAAAAAAAATATGAGCAGTCATGTTTGGAAAGCTTATGCAAAGGGGCTAGATCATGCACCCGGGCCCCTGAGCCTTTAGCTACGCCCCTGCACATCATCATTCAGGCTCGTCAACAAGAAGAGACAGGGAACCAAAGAAACCCATGGTATATGGTATGCATGTGCACTGATAAGGTAAACAGGTATATGAAAAGGTATAATTTTGCATTTTATTTATACTACAAAATAAGTTTGAAACCTAAAAAAATCCATTAAGCATATCTAATCACTCGTAGCTAGAGATCCCAAGATTGGGGGGTTATGGACCAAATTGTCAGAACATTATATGTATTCTGCTGATCTGCAACTTCAATGCTAATGGAAAAGCTAAAAAAAATCAATTATAACATGTCCTTTAGGGCTCCTACCCACTAACGATATGTTTTCTTGCGATGCAAGAGTGAAAATGCATAATTATGAAACCAATGATTTTCAATGGTTTCATACTAATTTGCAGTTTTTCACTCAAGCCTCGCAGTGCTAAGAAAAATCTGCGATATCGCTCATTGGTTGCAATGGGGCCAGCGGCTGCAGTGCCAGCCCAACTGAAAACTTAGGGATTACTTTGCAGACATCTGTCACAGCTGTGACAGCTATGGTAGGGGATTCCTTCATCCCTGCGGGAACCGTGGGGATAAAGGAATCCTCTGCCACAGCTGTGACAGCTGTGGCAGAAATCCATGATGCTATCCTATTGAATGACAGTTGAGTGTTGCCTGTGATTGGTCACAGCGCTTAGCCAATCACAGGCAGTGCTCAGCAATTCAATGAATTTAATGAGTGGCTGATCGCTGCCTATGATTGGCTGAACGCTATTACCAATCACAGGCAGGGCTCAGCTGTCATTGAATGACAGCTGGGCGCTGCCTCTGATTGGCTAAAGTACTCAGCCAATCAAAGGCAGTGCTTTCTAGGGGCAGGGATTTTTTTAATCCCCGGCCTCCAGACGATGACTGCCGGGGCTGGAAGGAAGAGCAGGACAGCTCTTCTAGGTGAGTAAAAAAAAAATTCTTCACTTTTTTTACAGCTAGGGCTGATTTTCAGGGAAGGGCTTATATTTCAAGCCCTTTCCTAAAAATTATTGCTGCGGGGCTTGCCTGCAACCCATTGCTTTCAATGGGGCAGCAGCAGCTCCAGCCCCATTGAAAGCAATGGAATAGCATCGCAAACTTCTGCAAAAGCTGTGACAGCTGTGGCAGACGATTCCTTTATCCCTGAGGTTCCCGCGGGGATAATAGAAACCCCTGTCATAGCTGTCACAGCTGTGGCAGAAGTCCACGATGTACTCTCTATATTTTCAATGGGGCTGGCGCTGCTGCCACTTGCCCCATTGAAAACAATGCATGATATAACAGATTTTTTCTTAGCGCTGTGAGGCTTGAGTGAAAAATCGCATTGAAAATCATTGGTTTCATAATTATGTGTTTTCACCTGCTATCGCATTGCTAGTGGGTAGAAGCCCTTAACAAACAAACAAAATACGCAAAATATTGCTATTTCATTGAGTACAATATATTTTTTTTCTGTAAGTTTTTGAGGCCGGCTTTACATGGGCACTGAAATCGCGTGAGATTTGTTTATTGTGAGACGCTCAAATAGCGGACAAATATGAACCCGCTCATACACATGAGCAATGTTTGCCTGCATGGCTTCATGTGATGCTATGCAGGAAACAAATTGCTGCATGTTCTATCATGCTGCATGCTCTCGCATTGCAGCGCCCATTGTTTTCAATGGGGCCGGCGGCAGTTTTGCACATCATGCTAGGTGCACGCGATGCAATGCGAGATCTCCTATTGAAAACAATGGTAGAAACTCTGCAAACCTCCACCATGGCTGACATCCTCGCATCCTCGGGGATATCCCATTTATGGTGAGCGTGATAGTGGGGCAAGATTCACGGCCCTATATCATGCTCGGCCCTGTGAATGTAGCCTAACTGAGAATAACTGTAGTAAGGGGGAAAAAAAACTGCATGTTAATAAGAAATATAAAGTTATGTGCAATAAAATATTCCCACTACTGTTTATTTTATATGGTATGTGGTATAATTGTAGGTACTGTAGTATGAAAATCCAAAGGTTGCAAAAACAAACAATGTAGAATGTTTTCTGGTTAAACAATTCTGACAGTTTGTGCTAATGACTGCTATAACTTTGAGGCCAACTCTATGGAAACAAGGGTCAGTGCCTCTGAGGCCTTAGTCAGACGGGCGTTTTTTCGCGCGATTTGCGCATGCGCATGCATCCGGCGATTTTTTAAAAGCATTGCTTTGCAATGGTATCGGACACATAAGCGCTTTTTATGCGCTCGTCCGATAAATTATAGAACACAAATCGCAGATCGCACCTATCTGCGATCTGCGATTCCTGTTCTCTTCTCTATATGCGCTCAATGGGGCCGGCGGCAGCAGCGCCGACCCCATTGAGAACATATAGAAGGCAAATCATTCTTCTCTGCCACAGCTGTAACAGCTGTGGAAGAGAAGAACGATGTTTGCCCATTGAATTCAATGGAGCCGGCAATACAGCCGGCTCCATTGAAAGCAATGGGCTGCCGGCGAGCGCAGGATGAATTGTCGGGAAGGGCTTAAATATATAAGCCCTTCCCTGCAATTCATCCAGAAATGTGTAAAAATAAAAAATAATGTATACTCACCTTTCCGCTGCAGCCGGAGCTCAGCGGCGGCCGCCGGCAGTTCTCCTGAACTGCTTCTCTATAGTATTCAGCAGCCGGGGCTTTAAAATCCCTGCCTGCTGAATGAGCTGCCTCTAATTGGTCACAGCCTGACCAATCAGAGGCAGCTCTCACTCACACACCCATTCATGAATTCCTGAATGGGTGAGTGACTGCTGCCTCTCATTGGCTCAGCGCAGGGACCAATCTGATTGGTCCCGCTGAGCCAATGAGAGGCAGCAGTCACTCACCCATTCATAAATTCATGAATGGGTGTGTGAGTGAGATCTGCCTCTGATTGGTCAGGCTGTGACCAATTAGAGGCAGCTCATTCAGCAGGCGGGGATTTTAAAGCCCCGGCTGCTGAATACTATAGAGAAGCAGTTTAGGAGAACTGCTGGCGGCCACCGCTGAACTCCGGCTGCAGCGGGAAGGTGAGTATACATTTTTTTTTATTTTTACACATTTCTGGATGAATTGCAGGGAAGGGATTATATATTTAAGCCCTTCCCGACAATTCATCCCTCGCTCGCCCGCAGCGCATTGCTTTCAATGGAGCCGGCTGTATTGCCGCTCCATTGAATGCAATGCGCTGGACAGCTCCGGCCCGTTTCTAATGAAACGCGGCTAGGAGCAGATTTTTCGGGCCATTTTTTGGCCCCGGTCACGCGATTTGCGGATGCGCATCCGTCATGCGATCCGCAAATCGCGCGAAAAAACGCCCGTTTGACTAAGGCCTGAGGATACTATGTTTGAATGTGGATAAATTAAGAAAAATAGGCATACAGACATTAGTTAGAAATATTTATATTATTTCATTGCATTTTTAATGACACATATTGAAACACTCTTGTTATTTATTCATTCAATAAAAAGAGGCAAAAACAAACAAAACTATCATATATCCATTTCTTGCTTACGGTTTTTGGTTGCTTTGCATAGTATTCACTCAGCTTGGACATTTAATAACATACTGGGCTGTGTAGTAACATAAATTATGTTACCACACTAATCAGCAAAAAAAAGATTAAAGGGACTGCATCATCATTTTTTAATTAATTACAGATAGAGAAAATATTCAATTTTTCTAATCTCTTTTTATTTCCTGGTTGTAATTTTTTAAATTTTGTTGTCTATACATGACTATGTGGGCTGCCATCTTTCCTAAGTTGCACATAACAGCATTTAGAAGATATGCTTTACAGAAGCCTCATGGGTCATTCACACAAAGGACAAGAGGGAACCCATTGACTTGTATGGGAGACTGTTCTAGGTATGTTCTGTGACCTGCGCAGAGGTCATTTTGCAGGGAGTGTGTGTAGATAGTCACAGCTTACATCCCATTGTGAATGGTGGATATTGTGTTATCTGTGTATAGATGTTTAATTTTCATTGTAGTCCCACCTGTGATGTTAGTAAAATGACTTCTGCAAAGCTTTACAGATCATGAAGTATCAGCCTATTATTAAGCTCTGTGGCCAGTGTGAAAATGTAAAACTTTATGGGCTTTATTTTAGATAATAAGATTTTGACAGAAAAAAAATAAAATAAAAATCATCAAAAATTCTTTAAAAATGTTTTACACAAAAATATTTTTTATATAAAAGGTCATTTTCTGATGAGACATTTCCTTTAACCCCTTCCCGCTCCAGGACGTACATTAAGTCCTGGAGCGTCGGGGTTTGTATGAAGAGAGGTCGGGTGGGGTGGCTTGATAGGCTGCCCGTCAGAATGCAGTATGATGTAATGCTACAGCATTACGTCATACTGCAGGAGCGATCAAAGTATCGCATGCTGTAGTTACCCAGGGGGACTTTAAAAAAAAGTAAAAAAAAAAAATCAATAAAGTTTTATTAATTGTAAAAAAAAGGAATAAAAGTTTAAATCACCCCGCTTTTTGCCATATCTATCATAAAAAAAATCAATATCATAAAAGAGAAATACATATTTGGTATCGCCACATCTGTAAAAGTCTGATCTTTCAAAGTAGCACATTATTTACCCCGCACGGTGAACGTCGTAAAAACGCCCGTGTGACTCAGCCCTAAAATATCAATTTTTGCAGATGGTACAAAATTATACAATTAATACAACGGAGGACAATGTACGACTGCAAAAGGACCTACATAAACTGGGGGCTTGGGTAGAAAAATGGCGAATGAAGTTCAATATCGAGAAGAAATGGATGTCATCAATACACACTAAATGGGGTATTGCTAGGAAAAAGTGATATGGAAAAAGACCTGGGGGTACTAGTTGACTGCAGACATAACTGGAGCAATCAATGCCAATCAGCTGCTGCAAAAGTAAATAAAGTGTTGGGGTTAGAGATGAGCGAACACGTTCGGCCCCGCCCCTTTTTCGCCCGAACACCGAACTTTGCGAACACCTCGGTGTTCGGGCGAAAAAGTTCGGGGGCCGCCGTGGCAGCGCGGGGGGGTGCGGCGGGGAGTGGGGGGGAGAGGGAGAGAGAGAGGGCTCCCCCCTGTTCCCCGCTACTGCCGCCCGCGCCGCCGCGCATCTCCCCGCCCCCCGGCGGCACCCGGACACTTACGCGCGAACACTGCAGTGTTCGCTAAAGCCGGTGTCCGGGTGCGGATGTGTCCGTAACGGACACGTTCGCTCATCTCTAGTTGGGGTGTATTAAAAGAGGTATAGGGGCGAGGGATGAGAACATTATTCTTCCACTATATAAGGCATTTGTTAGGCTTCACATAGAATACTGTATACAGTTATGGACACCGGAGCTCAGGAAAGATGTTGCAGTGCCTGAGGGGGTTCAAAGAAGGGCAACTAAATTAATAAATGGAATGAAAGGACTGGAATACCCAGAGAGGCTATCAAAATTGGAATTATTCACCGTGGAAAAAAGATGGCTAAGGGGCGATCAAATAACTATGTATAAATACATTAGGGCAGGGGTCCCCAACTCCAGTCCTCAGGGACCACCAACAGGTCATGTTTTCAGGATATCCTATGGTGAGAATCCCTGTGGCAATGTCTGAGGCACTGACAATAATTACATCACCTGTGCAACACTGAGGAAATCCTGAAAACATGACCTGTTGGCGGTCCCTGAGGACTGGAGTTGGGGAACCTTGCATTAGGGGACAATACAAGGATCTCTCACATGATCTGTTTATACCCAGGACTGTGACGGTAACAAGAGGACATTCTCTACTTCTAGTAGAAAGCAGGTTTCATCACCAAACTAAAAGGGGGTTCTTTACTGTAAGAGCAGTGAGACTGTGGAACTCTCTGCCTGAGAAAGTGGTGATGGCAAAATCGATAGAAGAGTTTAAGAGGGGACTAGACGTCTTTTTAGAGCGCTATGATATTACAGGATATAGACATTAAATAACCAGTGGAGTTGTTGATCTGAGTCTTGGAGTCCGGTAGGAACTTTCAAACGTTGATTCAGGGGTTATTCTGACTGCCATTATGGAGTCGGGAAGGAATTTTTTCTCCCAAAATAGGCTAAATTGGCTTCTGCCTCATTTGGATTTTTTTGCCTCCCTCTGGATCAACAAGGAGGGGAAGGGGGGTGGGGGGTGGAAACAGGCTGAACTAGATGGACATTGTCTTATTTTAGCCTAACATACTATGTTACTATATGGTAGCAAAATGTGCTATACAAATTATGCCCCATTTACACAGCATGACTGTTGGTTGAACATTCCGAATGAGCAGGTGATGTCCCCGCTAATTGTTAGCACTCATGTAGAGCATTTAGATAGGCAGATCACCGCTGAGTATCGCTGACTTCTTGGGGGGGAGCCTTTAGACATAGTGAGAAGTAAGCGAACCAGCGATGATTTTTATCCTGGTTGAAAGTGAGCGATATCGAAAAGTCCACAGTGCATGATAGCTTTGCCTTTAGATATAATGATTATCGCATATTTTTGTTTGCCTAAATGATTTTTGCGTGATAATTATCCTGTGTAAATGGCCCTTTAGGGTGACACCAGATGTTTGTATACCAAAATACGCCTGCTCCTGCACATTTTATTGTAGAGAGAAAGAGTGTATTTTGTGAGAGTGCCTGTCCAAATAATGTGCGTACTTGCGCAAGCATTGGTCATTCACATGTGCGAGGAAATCACCCCGCATTGATTTAAATGGCTAATTAGCCTAACGCTATGTCGGTGATCGCAGGTATGTGCAGCGTTTTGTGCACACCCACGTGTGCAGATTTCCATTTTTGTGCACCTCCATTCTATGGAGCTTTTTAGTGTGCAAATACGCACAAAATAGAGCAGATCACATTTATTTCTGCCCAGAAAAATAAAAAAAGTGAGAATAAACCCCATTTTATGTTCTATTCTGAAGTGTTTTGCGGGCAGGATTCTCTTGTGCACAACAAAAGCACAAAAACGCAGCAGCCTGAAAGAAAATTACTGTGCACTTTAGCCCCTTAGGGCTTAGTCACACCTGTCAAAAAAAAAAGCATATGAGTGGCAATGGAGATGGTCATGCGGATTTTCGTCTGCTCCTATTTATTAAGATTAAAACTCATGTAATAAAGCACATGAATACAAGTACATTTATACAAGTCTTACAGTAACCAGATGTACATGTCCAATACTTTGCGGAAGTTCTACAGATGTGTGAAAATAAATATCTTCAGTGCAATAAAAACATTCATGAAGATAAGACAAAATTGAATAGAATAAGCTCATAACCACAGTGCTCAGATCATTAAGTTTAATTTTATATATTTTACTATTGTGCCATTTCAGGTGTGCAATAATGACTTTTACTAGGAAATTGTTCAAATGCACTGAATTAGAAAACCATAGATTAAACCTAATTATTTGGAAGAAATGAGTCTAAGCTAAAAAACAAATTTCAAAAACACATTTAGAGAGCTGAATTAATGGGGGCAATTCACCTTATTTTATAGATAGGAAAAACTGTAAACTGTTTTGCTAAATAAAAGATAAAAATGACAACTGTAGTGTAAACTAAATCTTAACCAAAATTATTATTTTTTTTATTTATACATAAAAATAAAGCATAGCTATAACACACAACCCAATAATAAAAGTCTGGCAATGTTTCCAGTACAGAGCAAACCTTTTTCTAATTTTAGATATCCCTTTTAAGGTGTCCTGGGGAATTATCCAACAAGATCAGTATCCAATAAGGGGATGGAAAAGGGAAGGAAAAAGTCAGAAAAAGCCGACTGTCATCTTTTGGGGCTGTGAAAATCTTGACAAAATGAAACCATTGTGTTCAGTGGTTTCATTTTCACGAGTGAGATTCTTACTACGTATAAGAAAAGATAGGACTTGCCCCATCTTTCTTCTACGTAGTTTTTCTACATTGAAGACAGTCAGGGCAGGACCTATCTTTCTGCTTTTAGCACGGAATTTGAGTGGTTAAAAACAAAAAGAATTTTACCTGGTATATGCACAAATACACATGCTGCTATGGAGCATATTAGTGCATGCATCAGTCAATTTTAGCCCTTTTTGTGGTTTACTATGACTAAGGGTGGCTTCACACGAGCGTGTGCATGTGCATCTTCTTCTGTCTTCTGGTGGCTGGGGATTGAAAATGCTGCCTCTGATTGGCTGAGCGCAGGGACCAATCACAGGCAGCGCTCATTATATCTAAAGCCCTTCTCTGAAAATACCTGCAGGGCTTTCCGTCATCCCATTGCTATCAATGGAGCTGCAGAAGCGCCGGCCCCATTTAAAGCAATTGGAGAACATTGAGATCCTCTGCCACAGCTGTGACAGCTGTGGCAGGGGAATTCTTCATCCCTGAGGGGAATTCCCTTGTCACTGAACACTGTAACAGTGCTGTCACAGTGTTCAGTGATGAGAGGACTCCCCACAGAGATGAAGAAATCCTCTGTCACAGCTGTCACAGCTGTGGCAGAGGATCGCGATCTTCTCTGTATGTTCTCAATGGGTCCGATCACAAGGTGAAACCCCTGGATGTGACATCATCCAGGGTTTTTACATCCAAGGAATCCCCTACTGCAGCTGTCAAAGCCACAACATGGGATAGCGGGCAGCGCACTTTATGTGCTAATTTTAGGTGCTTGTGAGCGTTTAGCAAATCGCTGCCCTATTTTTTACAGGTGTGAATTTTATTTGCATGTGAAAAACACATGTGACCGATTTAAGTAAAAAGTATTGATTCTAATAGATGTGAATCAAAAACGCACCTAATATGCGTTTAAAAAAACGGTCGTCTGACTGAGCCCTTAGGAAAAAGGAAAGCGCCTGACCTTTTCTGTTTTTGTTATACTGCATTTGCAATATCTAAATGTATACTTAGGATATGTTCAGCTGGTGGAAAAAGAGGAAGTTACTTGCCCTGTAGTCCCAGCACAAGTAACGTATATTCACAGACAAAAAAAAAAAAAAAAAATTAATAAACTACAGTAGAGAAGCCAAGGAATAGGAAACAAGCAGGTAACGATAAGGCCAGGTATCCACAGGATTGACCCGTAATTTGTAAAATGTAAATTGTGTGGTGCATAAGACTTTATCTTTATTGAGTTGTGACCCATGGACTGCCAAACATTGAATGAGGGAATAAGGAAGTAAGTGATTAGCCACAGTCAGAGGGGTGGAGCTAGATGATGCAAGAACACGTCTCTTATCCAAGGAGGGGGTAAGAATCATAGATAGCCAGAAGAAAAAGTTTTGTTTTTTTTCTCCTGTCTCAAACTCAGCTTTCCACGGTTCCTGACAAATTATGGGACACCTGCAAGACAGGCATAGGGAAATTGAATGTATCGACCGTGATAATATATACGAGACCCAGATACACACCCCTGGGTCAAACAGTATCCCTCTAGATAATAAAAAAAAAAAAAAAAAAAAAAAAAAGGGGGGTGAAGGGTCAGCCACACATGTTAGGTGCTGTGTGCTGATGCTTTGGAAAAAACTGCCAACCGGCCACAATTTCACTGTGACAGCAGAGGTGGTGTTGTAGGTCCAGGCTCCTCCGGCTACTATCTTCATGCAAGAACCGCAGTGCCAGATTCCAACAGCCTCCAGATTCCAACAGGAGCTCCCTCACCTGCTTTTGCGATGGCAGCAGTACAGGCAATGGTTGACAAATCTTCTAAGTTGGTATTGGACTACCCCATAGTGGTCCACACGCCAAATGACACCCAGAACATACTCATGCAAGTGCAACCCAAGCACTTAGCTCTGGCCTATTAGATCCGGCTACAATGTGCTCTTTCCATGCCTCCCCCAATATTGCTCTGAGCTTCCCAATGTTGTAATACCTTGAATCCGGCTACTCTTCTTTTAATCAGGTATTCCTGGGGGGAGGGGAGGCATAGGTGATTTGAGTATGGCGGATCAGCTATTTTTTTAAATAGCATTATTGTAGTGATGTACACACTGTTAATGATGCATATTTTGAGTTTTCTTTTGTAGATGGTATCAGGGTGAGGATTGATGATTCCGAACCAGATATGCAGAGGTCACACAACAAGATGTCCTAAACGCAGAAGCTCTGCCTCCGCATGTCTCAGGGCAAGAAGCGGAACCGGAGGCCCTCACTGGGGCGTGTGGAGTGGTAGAAGGTAAGTCGGCAACTTTTTACACTGACTCCTGGAATGCATTTGGCATAGCTCATGATTATGGCCCAATATGGAAGGCCAGACAGCTTGTTATCTCTGTAGGACAGCCAATTAAGAATGGTGCAGCGGTGCAGAGTCTCATGGAAACCCTACTACTACTACCTGGCAATGGAGAATCCACACCGATTTCTACAACGGAGAAGCGAGAGATGACTCCCTCGCCGACAACACAGCAAAGGCAGCGGCCCTCAAGCCGTGGAAGAAAGAAGAATAGATACTGACAGCATGAGTCAGTGATAAGACTTTGGACTTTGATAAAACCTTTGGACTTTGATAAAACCTTTGGACTTTGATAAAAACTTTGAACTTTGATAAAAACTTTGGACTTTGATATGTCAAGGACTTTACAGTTACAAGTCAACGAGGAAAGAAAGCAGATGGGCTAAAATACGGGAGCGACAGCACAGGACGGCGTATGGCGAACAATCAACAGAACTTGCCTACAGAGGTCCCTGTTCCCCATGATGGCCCAGCTGGTATACAGAATCAAAAGCAGCGATGACAGCGACACTGAACAAGAATGGGTGACACCTGGGTTCTCTGTAGCTGCTGCATCATTTGTCCAGTTAGCATGATCTTTGCCATATGCGAGTCCGGACAGAAGTAAGGTGGCCATATAACACTTGCCTTGACCACTCTACCCATTTCAGAGATTGCCAATTTGACCACATTCATCTCACACCTGTTGGGGAGTATGAACATGTGCTTGTTGTTGCTCGAGTCTTTTTCAGGTTGGAGGCCCACCCGGATACTAAGGTAAATGAGCAGATAACCACACAGAAATACATGAATGAGGTAATCTGCAGATATGGGGTACCAGAAGTGATTGAGTCGAACAAAGGTACACACTTCACAGGTGAAATAATGCAACACATCGTGTCTGTTTTGGGTATATTTCAAGCTTTTCACACACCCTACCATCCACGGAGTAGTGGGAAAGTAGATACGAAAGGCAATAGAGAAAATGGGTAAATTTTGAATTGAGTGTCTTTCATTAGTTTTTCTTTTCCTTAGGAGGATACATGCCACAGTAGCTGAATTTGGGGAATGATTTTCTTGTTAATTTCGTCATATGCCTCTCCAAGGAATTGTTAGTAATGCATTCTGCAGTCTCTGCTTTTCCCCAGGTCCTACAGATGAGTGTCACAATCTAAAACCAGGTGACAGGGTCTATGTGGAAAAGGCTAAGAGAGAAACCCTGTTTGAATGTCCCTACCAGATGTTGTTCACCACCCCAACTGCAGTCAAGCTCAAAGGAAAACCCACTTGGATCCACACTTCGCACTGAAAAAAACTAATGATCCTTACATGCTATAATGTGGTACAATTCCTCTAACACACAGCTTTGACTACTGTACACTAGCTCCCTGTTTCAGAACAAATTAATACAATCAAATGTGCAATATGTAGACTACACTGAGGGTGAGAATCTAACACTGCATCGTGCTAAGAGAGACGTTGACGCTCCAGGTGGTAACTTTGATCCACATGTACACATAGATGTAATAGGAGTGCCAAGGGGGGAGCGAGATTAATTTAATTCTAGAGATCAGGTTAAAGCAGGTTTTGATTCCTCATTTGCTTTTGTCACTGTTAATAATAATGTAGATTGGATGAATTATATCTCTTACAATCAGCAGAGGTTTGTAAACTACACCAGAGATGCTTTGCAAGGGTTAGCTAACCAGTTAGGGCCCACTGCATCCATGGCGTTACAAAATAGAGTGGCCGTGGATATGATTTTCGCAGAAAGAGGTGGGGTATGTAATTTCCTGTACGTGTATTCTCCCTTTAATGTGACCAATGTTTCCCTTGTTTGAAAAAAATGAAGAGCCAGTTCCGATAATGCCAACCACGTACGTTACCAGAAGAATGGAGAAATGTACCAGTACTGCGCCTGCCTCAGTCTCATAAGATGGACTGTCAGTGGACTTCCCATTTGCCTAGGGAAAGTGCAGAAGACCTTAGGTTCCGGCGAGGGCACACCCTGTGGGGTGTTAACTCGTACAGATAGAGGGTATGGATGCCCGGAAATAAGCCCAGGGAATCCATGGCCTCCCTCTGAGGTGAGGTAGGGATCCCCCCCCCCTAGGAGTAGGGACTTACGGGCAGTGGGGAAACCCTGATGCAAGGGTGAGGCGAACTGGACGTGTTCACCATTAGGACTATCTCCAGGAGGGACATTGGTGTGGGTGAAGATTAAGGAGTCCCACGCCGTGCGTACCTGTGCACGCTATTAGTATTGTAACATTATGCTAGAGCGAGAAGAGAGGCTCCTGGTGATAGTTTTGATCTACACGTATACATTGACATCATAGGATAGCCAAGGGGGGTACCTGACAAGTTTTAAAAAATTAGAGACCAAGTTAAAACTAGATTCGAGTCCATTTTTCCGATCATTAGGGTAAATAAATGTTGACTGGATTAATTATGTTTAGTATAATTAACAGCGGTTTATAAATTATACTAGAGACGCCTTATAGGGACTAGTCGACCAATAGAACCTACCTCGACTACGACTTTTCAAAATAGAATGGCACTAGGTACGATTTTAGCCAAAAAAGGGAGTGTCTGTAAGATGATAGGGGAGACTTGTACCTACATTCCAGACAAAACGTGACCCACAGGTAAAAACGCAGTTGCCATTAAGAAGCTGACCGCACTAACTAAAAAGAGCTAACCTTAGTCTGTTTTCCTCAGTTAGGTACCTAACAGGAGAAGGAAAAAATATAGAAAAATAAGTTTTGGAACATTGTGTATTTAGAACACTGTGATAGGGTTTTGCTAAGACTTTGCTTTATTTTATCTGCAGTGCACTCTGCTTATGTCCACGCAACATGCCGGTGTTACAACGCCCCTGGTCCTGTTACCTTGCCGCCTCTGGAAAAGGGAAGTGGGAATAATCAGCTTGTAACTCTTTCCTTCGAGACTAATATATATGATAATGCACTTACTAATAAGACAGGGGTTCAGTCATGTTGATCAGTCATTAGATAGTCCTGACTTTGCACTCTTGTTGATGAATCGAGGTAACGTCAAGAAGGCGGGGTTCTATACAAGTTATGCAGTGTTTACCTGAGATAGTAAAAGTCGCACCTCTCCTAACCTAATTATGGTTGTCACTTTTATAGTCATTCTAATTTCTGTTTGTCGTTGCATACAGTGTATTCCGACCCTGATGACTGCCTGGTCCACCTGTCCCACTACGACGTCCAACAAAAAGCCCACTGTCAGCGCAACCGTCGTCATCATGGATCCAGAATGTGATGATGTCGAACCATCCTATACCCCCATGGCAGTAGTAGGCCTAGTCGTCTACAACACAATACGAGTCTAGGGTCAGCGGTGGGGGATTGGGGTGAAACGGAGCAGGGCGAGTTTAGTGAAACAGATAGTTTCAAGGGGGGTCTGTGGTGGAAGTCCAGTATTCCTATATTATGGATCGGTGGGCTTTGGCAGTAGACAGTTGTCAATTGAACATTCTGTATACATATTTCTGTCTTGCTACAAGGATAATGTCTTGCTACAAGTTATGCAATAGGTACTTCCGCTTATATGAAATATCTGTTTTATAAACTCTGCTGACAAAGATGGAATTTAGCAATTTAGCCCGTAACCAACATGTATAAATATATTTGACTGTCCAGCTGCATGCACTAATACGGAACTAGGAATCAGACATGGACAACCGCAGAAATTTCCCCAGCGACTTTACTGGAAACGTATGCAAATAACATGGGAGGTTTGTGCAATTTATAGTTCATGATGTAACATCCAATCATATCGAAGGAACCCCACGTGGCTCCAAGACAACCCACTCATTTCATCCACCACCTGATGGCCAATCACAGATGACCGGAGGATGGAAGAATTGCAAGATGCTTATCCAATAATTAAACAATACGTTGTATGCATGTAATATTTGACCTGCCCAGATGGGCGGATTTGTTAAACTCTTAAAATAGGCTACACGCCGATCATTAAAGTTAGAATTGAGGAAGCTATGCATGCTGAACCCCGTGTCAGTGTGGGAACTTCTTATGCGCATTATCAATTCAGAATTAATATGGAGGGCTGTAAACATTCCAAATTGAGTAAGCCGTGGTTCCAAAAAGAAGGTTCCACGACAGCGGTGAAATACGTCCCTTTATTTTTCCACATACATTTCATCTCAAAATCTTAGTAACCACCCCATAGACGTTTTACATCCTGCTTTAGGTGGCTTTAATCCCCAGGGCCGTAAAAACACACTCGCTCTGGGGATTAAAAGCCACATGGGCTAAGGACATGACAGCTCCATACTGTTGGTTACCGGAGGTAACCGACAACCTAGAGCTGTTATGGAAGGCCGTAGGAAGCCCCACACGGTCACGTGATCTCTGGTATTCACCGGATACCAGCGATCGCATAAAAGTGAATGAAAAGTAAATAAAAGTTAAAGATTCAGCTCCCCTCATGGATCAGATCCATGAGGGCAGCTGAAAGTGCTCACCTCCATCATCCACGATGTCCCGCAACATTCTGGTCTTTCGTCAGACGTCATATGTCAGGCGTGTGCGCAGAAGGGTTCGTGCCCCAGGAAATTTGAAAAATCCCTCTGCTCCCAGCCAAGCCACCATATGTAGCCAAGAGCAGAGAGATATCATTTAAAGTAAAAAAAAAATGTTAAAAAAGTTTAACAAGTTTAAGTTTCATCTTTGCTCACGGATTATATCCGTGAGGGGTGATGAAATTACGTACTTAAGGCCCCCGAATTAATCTGTGGACCTTAACCCAACTTCTGCGCACGCACCTGTTCCCAAAATGGTGGACGTATGCGCAAAAGACGTGAATTGCTGCGGTAATTTAAAATCTCCCTGCTCCTGGCTACTAAACATAGCTAAGAGCCTGCATATTTCATGGGGTGCTGCGATACGCGGTCTCTGGTCATGTGATCACCACTATTCAATAGTATCTATCATTCTGACACCTATAAGCCTTTGCAATCTTCGCTCAGTGCAGGGAAACAAAATGTTCCTCAAAATGTAATCAATGTTAAACTTGTACGTCTCCTAAATGGTTTAAAAAAAACTGAAAACATTTTTTCCAACGTGCTTCCAGAATAAAGTAAACAGGTAGAAATATATATCTCATCAAAAATGTAAGAAAACATTTGTACAGAATGTTTGCACATATTTGAGATATTGCAATTGAAAATTTGAAAAAAAAATTTTTTTTTCCAAATTTTCCAAATTTTGGTGCTTTTAAAAAATATACACAAATTTTAGAGTTATTCTATGTGCGGCCTCGGTCACACGGGCGATTTTCTGTGTGACCTGCGCCTGCGATCTGCGATCTTAGAGAGCCATTGCTTTGCAATGGTATCGGACACATGAGAGCTTTTTATGCGCTCGTCCGATAAATTATAGAACAGAAATCGCAGATCGCACCTATCTGCGATCTGCGATTCCTGTTCTCTTCTCTATATGCGCTCAATGGGGCCGGCGGCAGCAGCGCCGACCCTATTGAGAACATATAGTATACAGCTGTAACAGCTCTGTCAGAGAAGAATGATGTTCGCCCATTGAATTCAATGGAGCCGGCAATACAGCTGGCTCCATTGAAAGCAACGGGCTACCGGCGATCGCACGATGAATTTTCGGGAAGGGCTTAAAAATATAAGCCCTTCCCTGCAATTCATCCAGAAATGTATAAAAACAAAAAAAAATATATACTCACCTGCCGGGACCAGGTGAGTATATATATATTATTTGTTTTTACACATTTCTGGATGAATTTCAGGGAAGGGCTTATATTTTTAAGCCCTTCCCGAAAATTTATTGTGAGATCACCCGCAGCCCATTGCTTTCAATGGAGCCATCTGTATTGTCGACTCCATTGAATTCAATGCGCTGGACAGCGCTGAACTGCTCCGGCCCGTTTCTATTGAAGCGCAGCTAGGAGCAGTTTTTTCAGGTGATTTTTCGGCCCCGGTCACGCGATTTGCGGATGCGCATCCGTCATGCGATCCGCAAATCGCGGAAAAAAACGCCCGTGTGACTAAGGCCTTAAAGTGACATGTCAGATTTCCAAATTTGGCCTGGTCATTAGGGCGCAAACAGGCTTGGTCACAAGGCTTCCCTCACACAGGCGTTTGCAGAAACGCAGTGTTTTTCGACGCTGCATTTACTGCGGTTACAGCATCATTGTCATGCATTTTATATAACGTTTTGGCTGCGCTTTCAGCATAGCTGAAAACGCAGATAAGGATGCTGAAAAAAATATACATCAATACTCACCTAGCTACCGCCATCTGGGACTTTCTAACTGCTCTCCTGGGCTCCGTGCAGGCTGCTGGGCACTTGTCAAGCTGATAGAGGATCTTCTGCTAATGACGGGGATTGAAATCTCTGCCTCCAGCAAGAGATTGCTCTGACTAGCTGAGGCCACTGAGTGTCTGCTGGCTCCTCCAATCACAGCCAGTGCTGATTGAATAGCTGTGATTGATGCATCCAGCGCTGGCTGTGATTGGAGGAGCCAGAGGACATTCATTGGCCTCAATCAATCAGAACAATCTCTTGCTAGAGGCGGGGAATTTCCCGTCACTAGCAGAAAATCCTGTATTGGCTTAACAAATGACCAGGAGCCTGCATGTAGCTCTGGAGAGTCCCGCACAGTGGCAACTAGGTGAGAACTTTTTTTTAGGTTGTGCAGCTAATGCTGGAAATGCGCTGAAAATGCTGCCCATTCATTTCAATGGGTGACACACGGCTAAAAACGGCCAAAGCTAGAACATGCATCGCTGTGAAAAGTGCAGCATTGAAGATGCTGCATTTTGACGCTTGTGTGAACAGCCCCATTGAACTTAATGGGAGCTTTGTACAGCGTTTAGCGTAGTGCTGAAATGGCAGCACTAAACGCTGCACAAAAATGTCTGTGTGAGGGAGGCCTAAGGGGTTAAGAGCAAAAACACATGGGGCATGGGCTAATACACTCGATATGCTACGGAGCATATTAGCGCATGAACTGTTTTTTCTTTTCGGACTATTCAAATTCTGCTCTATAGCATGCAAGTTTGAAAAAAAGCCAGAAGATAGGTCCTGTCTTTCCTTGTGTGTAGTATTAGCGTATGTGATTCCTGCTAGTGGAAACCAAAAATTACAAGGTGTCTGACTACAATCTTTTTCTGCAGTAGGATAACAACCCCAAGTATACTGCCAATGTCATTAACAACTATCCACAGCATAAAAAAGAACAGAGGGTCCTTTTCTCACTCCTCTGAAGCATTTTTTTTCCCACCTGCCAAAAACTTTCACACAGTTCTATATTTATATGAATAATAACTAACGCCTATATTAAAGTCAATTGCCCTATGAAATCCTAGGAGCAATTTTTTACCGTGCGTAAAACCCTCAATACACAGGATATACACTGCACATTTATGCTACTGAAATACATATATGTCCGTGTGAAAATACTCTGGGGCCTTAGTCACACGGGCGCATCGGCGCCCGTGTTACTGCAGGAAGAAGACTGCCGTACTTCAAGACAGACGTCTCTCTGCAACGCCGGGAGAAAGAACATGTGACCGGCTTCATTGACGGTCATGTGTTTTTTCTTCAGCGCTGCAGGGAGTCGTCCGTCTTGAAGTACTGCAGTCTTCTTCCTGCAGTAAGGGCTCAGTCACACAGGCGCATCGGCGCCTGTGTACGGGTGCCGATGCCACCGTGTGACTAAGCCCTCAATGTACAGTGTATCGTTATTTGGCACAACTTAATGAATAGAATATGTATTTAAAGCCTTAGACACTGCTATGAATAATTTTTTATTTATGTGTTATAGCAGGTCATATAGTTTATACCAAGCAGTATGTTGCTTTGTTGTACAGAAGTCACATATTGGTACTGAAAAATATTAATGACAGCAATGTTTTGTCCACTCTTTTGTGAGTTATTAGGCTTCACTTTTATTCATTAGTATTTAGTGTAGGGGAGAGACAAGTGATTTTGTCTTGGTATTGAAGCATATTAAACTACCGTATATACCGGCGTATAAGACGACTTTTGAACCCCGAAAAATCTGCTCTGAAGTCGGGGGTCATCTTATGCGCCGGTAATACAAAAAAAAAAGTGTAAAAAAAAAAATCATTACTCACCTCCCCCGGCGTTCTGTCGTGCTCCGGCAGGATGTCGCTCGCTCCTCGTCCCCGACGCAGCATTGCTTTCTGAATGCGGGGCTTGAAATCCCCGCCTCCAGAAAGCTAATACACACGCCGTCAGCCAGTTACAGCCATTCAATGACAGCATTGAATGGCTGTGATTGGCTGAAGGCGCACGTGTGTTAGCAATCACACCCATTCAATGATGTAATTGAATAGTGTGATTGGCTGAAGCCACGTGTGTTTTAGCCAATCACAGCCATTCAATGATGTCATTAAATGGCTGTAACTGGCTGACGGCGTGTGTATTAGCTTTCTGGAGGCGGGGATTTCAAGCCCCGCATTCAGAAAGCAATGCTGTGCCGGGCACGAGGAGCGAGCGACATCCTGCCGGAGCGCGACAGAACGCCGGGGGAGGTGAGTAATGATTTTTTTTTTTCTCCACTGTATTACCGGCGTATAAGGTGAAAGTTGGGGGGTCGTCTTATACGCCCCCTCGCCTTATACGCCGGTATATACGGTATACTAAATGAATATGACATCCATACTGTGCTATCTATTATATAAGCATTTCTTGAACCCTGTTTTACTGAATTAATATATGCAGCAAACTTAGAATGTCTGCAAGCATGATTGGCATATATTACAGAAATTATAGCTGCAGTACTAAAATCTATTGCATGAGTGTTGTATCATTAAAGTGTCATATCAGAAAAAGCATTGAGAATTAGAAATTGTAATCTAAGATGATAAGGATTTTTGTCTGATGATAAGAACAACTCTCTGAATTATTGTGCTCAGATGTTTCAACCATACCTTTTATCAATAGCTGCACAATTTCAAGCACACAACCATGCAATACATGGATTAACATCGGTAGTAGTGTGAGTAAAACTGCTGAGCCCAATGAAGATAAATGGGGCACTATTAGAGATGAGCGAGCATACTCGCTAAGGCAAATTACTCGATTGAGTATTGCCATTTTCGAGTACATGCCCGCTCATGACAAAAGATTTGGAGGGGTGGGGGGCGGCGGGGGAGAGCGGGGAGGAATGGAGGGGAGATCTCTCTCTCCCCCCGCTCCTCCATGCTCACTCCCGCAACTCACCACTCACCCCCGCCAGCCCCCGAATCAATCTTTTGGCACGAGCAGGCATGTACTCGAAAATGGCAATACTCGCTCGAGTAATTTGCCTTAGCTAGTACGCTTGCTCATCTCTAGGCGCTATCATATGATGTCACCTCTGCCACAAAAAAAGGTTATGAAATTTCTGATCTGCGAGATCTGCCCTATCTACTGTAAGTGTTATCTCCGTGAAGTGAAGGCATCCAGGAATAGCAAGAGCTCAGCCACGAATTGGTAGACAATGCAATCTCAGTCACCTGGGTGCTTAAAAACATGTAAAAATTCTTTGTGGCATTACTCACTACAGAATTTCATCTGTCTCTAGAAGTGACATCCACAAAAGGACTCTGCATCAGGAGCTTCATCTAATGGGTTTCCATGTTTAAGTCTAAGATTACCATGTGTACTGCCAAGCGTAGAGTAATTGTATAAAACACTTTGCCTCTGTCCTCGGGAAGGATCTCAGGCGTGATGAATCACATTTCGCGGGCATTCTAATGGATTAATCTGGTTTCGTAGACACACAGAGAATGCTAGGTAATAGAATACAATGAATAGTGCCTACTGTGAGATGTGATGAAGAAAGGATATGGTATGGCATAATGGCATTTTTCAGGATTTGAGTTAAGCCTGGTAAAGGGTAATGTCAATCCTACAGCAGCCAACTCTGCACAGTTTTGCAGAATAGTCACTGTGCACAGCACAAGGTCCATAAAGACATGTCTTTGGTGCAGAGAGTCTTAATTGACCAGCAACAGAGTCCTGACCTCAACCGTATCAAACACATTTGTGATGAATTGGAACAGCATAAATTCTAGAGATGAGCGAGCACCAAAATGCTCGGGTGCTCGTTACTCGGGACGAAATTTTCGCAATGCTCGAGGGTTCATTTCGAATAACGAACCCCATTGAAGTCAATGGGCGACCCGAGCATTTTTGTATATCGCCGATGCTCGCTAAGGTTTCCATTTGTGAAAATCTGGGCAATTCAAGAAAGTGATGGGAACGACACAGCAACGGATAGGGCAGGCGAGGGGCTACATGTTGGGCTGCATCTCAAGTTCCCAGGTCCCACTATTAAGCCACAATAGCGGCAAGAGTGGGCCCCCCCCTGCCAACAATTTTTACTTCTGAAAAGCCCTCATTAGCAATGCATACCTTAGCTAAGCACCACACTACCTCCAACAAAGCACAATCACTGCCTGCATGACACTCCGCTGCCACTTCTCCTGGGTTACATGCTGCCCAACCCCCCCCCCCCCCCCGCACGACCCAGTGTCCACAGCGCACACCAAAGTGTCCCTGCGCAGCCTTCAGCTGCCCTCATGCCACACCACCCTCACGTCTATTTATAAGTGCATCTGCCATGAGGAGGAACCGCAGGCACACACTGCAGAGGGTTGGCACGGCTAGGCAGCAGCCCTCTTTAAAAGGGGCAGGGCGATAGCCCACAATGCTGTACAGAAGCAATGAGAAATATAATCCTGTGCCACCGCCATCAGGAGCTGCATACGTGGGCATAGCAATGGGGAACCTATGTGCCACACACTATTCATTCTGTCAAGGTGTCTGAATGCCCCAGTCAGACCGCGTTTTTTTATAAATAGTCACAGGCAGGTACAACTCCGCGATGGGAATTCCGTGTGCACCCACCGGCTGTACATAAATGTATCCCATTGCAGTGCCCTGGACAGCAGAGCTAACGTCAGATTAAATGCAGGTGGGCTTCGGCCCACACTGCATGCCCCAACCTGACCGGGGTTTTTAATTCATAGACACAGGCAGGTACAACTCCCTATTGTGAAGTCCCTGTGGACCGACAGCATGGGTGGGTGCCAGGAAGCCACCGGCGGTACATAAATATATCCCATTGCATTGCCCATCACAGCTGAGGTAATGTCATGTTTAATGCAGGTGGGCTTCGGCCCACACTGCATGCCCCAGTCAGACTGGGGTTCTTTAGAAGTGGACACATGCAGTTACAACTCTGTGTGGACCGACAGCATGGGTGGCTCTCTGGAACCCACCGGCTGTACATAAATGTATCCCATTGCAGTGCCCTGGACAGCAGAGCTAACGTCAGATTAAATGCAGGTGGGCTTCGGCCCACACTGCATGCCCCAACCTGACCGGGGTTTTTAATTCATAGACACAGGCAGGTACAACTCCCTATTGTGAAGTCCCTGTGGACCGACAGCATGGGAGGGTCCCAGGAAGCCACCGGCGGTACATAAATATATCCCATTGCAGTGCCCAGCACAGCTGATGTAACGTCAGCTTTAATGCAGGTGGGCAAAAAATTAATTGGATTACACTGTAGGCGAGGGCCCCAAAAAATTGGTGTACCAACAGTACTAATGTACGTCAGAAAAATTGCCCATGCCCAACCAAGAGGGCAGTTGAATCCCATTAATCACTTTGGTTAATGTGGCTTAATTTGTAACTAGGCCTGGAGGCAGCCCAGTTAAAATAAAAATTGGTTCAGGTGCAAGTTTCAACGCTTTAATGAGCATTGAAACGTATAAAAATTGTTTACAAAAATTAAATGACTGAGCCTTGTGGGCCTAAGAAAAATTGCCCGTTCGGCGTGATTACGTGAGGTTTCAGGAGGAGGAGCAGGAGGAGGAGGATGAATATTATACACAGATTGATGAAGCTAAAAGGTCCACGTGTTTGATGGTGATAGAGAACAATGCTTCCATCCGCGGGTGCAGCCTACGTATTGTTTAGGTATCGCTGCTGTCCGCTGGTGGAGAAGAGAAGTCTGGGGAAATCCAGGCTTTGTTCATCTTGATGAGTGTAAGCCTGTCGGCACTGTCGGTTGACAGGCGGGTACGCTTATCTGTGATGATTCCCCCAGCCGCACTAAACACCCTCTCTGACAAGACGCTAGCCGCAGGACAAGCAAGCACCTCCAGGGCATACAGCGCGAGTTCAGGCCACGTGTTCAGCTTCGACACCCAGTAGTTGTAGGGGGCAGAGGCGTCACAGAGGACGGTCATGCGATCGGCTACATACTCCCTCACCATCTTTTACAGTGCTCCGGCCAACTCAGCCTTGACTGGGGAGTGGTGACACAGTCTTGCTGGGGAGCCAGAAAGCTGTCAAAGGCCTTAGAGAGTGTTCCCCTGCCTGTGCTGTACATGCTGCCTGATCTCCGCGCCTCCCCTGCTACCTGGCCCTCGGAACTGCGCCTTCTGCCACTAGCGCTGTCGGATGGGAATTTTACCATCAGCTTGTCCGCCAGGGTCCTGTGGTATAGCATCACTCTCGAACCCCTTTCCTCTTCGGGTATGAGAGTGGAAAGGTTCTCCTTATACCGTGGGTCGAGCAGTGTGTACACCCAGTAATCCGTAGTGGCCAGAATGCGTGTAACGCGAGGGTCACAAGAAAGGCATCCTAAGATGAAGTCAGCCTTGTGTGCCAGGGTACCAGTACGCAACACATGGCTGTCCTCACTAGGAAGATCACTTTCAGGATCCTCCTCCTCCTCTTCCTCCTCCTCCTCCTCAGGCCATACACGCTGAAAGGATGACAGGCAAGCAGCATGGGTACCCTCAGCAGTGGGCCAAGCTGTCTCTTCCCCCTCCTCCTCATCCTTCTCATGCTCCTCCTCCTCCTCCTCAATGCGCTGAGATATAGACAGGAGGGTGATCTGACTATCCAGCGACATACTCTCTTCCCCCGCCTCTGTTTCCGAGCGCAAAGTGTCTGCCTTTATGCTTTGCAGGGAACTTCTCAAGAGGCATAGCAGAGGAATGGTGATGCTAATGACTGCAGCATCGCCGCTCACCATCTGGGTAGACTCCTCAAAGTTTCCAAGGACCTGGCAGATGTCTGCCAACGAGGCCCACTCTTCTGTAAAGAATTGAGGAGGCTGACTCCCACTGCGCCGCCCATGTTGGAGTTGGTATTCCACTATAGTTCAACGCTGCTCATAGAGCCTGGCCAACATGTGGAGCGTAGAGTTCCACCGTGTGGGCACGTCGCACAGCAGTCGGTGCACTGGCAGATGAAACCGATGTTGCAGGGTGCGCAGGGTGGCAGCGTCTGTGTGGGACTTGCGGAAATGTGCGCAGAGCCGGCGCACCTTTCCGAGCAGGTCTGACAAGCGTGGGTAGCATTTCAGAAAGCGCTGAACCACCAAATTAAAGACATGGGCCAGGCATGGCACGTGCGTGAGGCTGCCGAGCTGCAGAGCCGCCACCAGGTTACGGCCGTTGTCACACACGACCATGCCCGGTTGGAAGCTCAGCGGCGTAAGCCAGCGGTCGGTCTGCTCTGTCAGACCCTGCAGCAGTTCGTGGGCCGTGTGCCTCTTCTCTCCTAAGCTGAGTAGTTTCAGTACGGTCTGCTGACGCTTGCTCACCGCTATGCTGCCGTGCCGCGCGACACCGACTGCTGGCAACGTGCTGCTGCTGACACATCTTGATTGCGAGACAGAGGTTGCGTAGGAGGAGGAGGGTGGTTTAGTGGAGGAAGCATACACCGCCGCAGATACCACCACTGAGCTGGGGCCCGCAATTCTGGGGGTGGGTAGGACGTGAGCGGTCCCAGGCTCTGACTCTGTCCCAGCCTCCACTAAATTCACCCAATGTGCCGTCAGGGAGATATAGTGGCCCTGCCCGCCTGTGCTTGTCCACGTGTCCGTTGTTAAGTGGACCTTGGCAGTAACCGCGTTGGTGAGGGCGCGTACAATGTTGCGGGAGACGTGGTCGTGCAGGGCTGGGACGGCGCATCGGGAAAAGTAGTGGCGACTGGGAACTGAGTAGTGCGGGGCCGCCGCCACCATCATACCTTTGAAAGCCTCCGTTTCCACAACCCTATACGGCAGCATCTCCAGGCTGATAAATTTGGCTATGTGCACGTTTAACGCTTGAGCGTGGGGGTGCGTGGCGGCGTACTTGCGCTTGCGCTCCAACACTTGCGCTAGCGACGGCTGGACGGTGCGCTGAGAGACATTGGTGGATGGGGCCGAGGACAGCGGAGGTGAGGGTGTGGGTGCAGGCCAGGAGACGGTAGTGCCTGTGTCCTGAGAGGGGGGTTGGATCTCAGTGGCAGGTTGGGGCACAGGGGGAGAGGTGCAAACCGGAGGCGGTGAACGGCCTTCGTCCCACCTTGTGGGGTGCTTGGCCATCATATGTCTGCGCATGCTGGTGGTGGTGAGGCTGGTGGTAGTGGCTCCCCGGCTGATTTTGGCGCAACAAAGGTTGCACACCACTGTTCGTCGGTCGTCTGCACTCTCAGTGAAAAACTGCCAGACCTTTGAGCACCTCGACCTCTGCAGGGTGGCATGGTGCGAGGGGGCGCTTTGGGAAACAGTTGGTGGATTATTCGGTCTGGCCCTGCCTCTACCCCTGGCTACCGCACTGCCTCTTCCAACCTGCCCTGCTGCTGCACTTGCCTCCCCCTCTGAAGACCTGTCCTCAGTAGGTGTAGCAAACCAGGTGGGGTCAGTCACCTCATCGTCCTGCTGCTCTTCCTCCGAATCCTCTGTGCGCTCCTCCCTCGGACTTACTCCAATTACTACTACCTGAGTGATAGACAACTGTGTCTCATCGTCATCGTCCTCCTCACCCACTGAAAGCTCTTGAGACAGTTGCCGGAAGTCCCCAGCCTCATCCCCCGGACCCCGGGAACTTTCCAAAGGTTGAGCATCGGTCACGACAAACTCCTCCAGTGGGAGAGGATTCGGAACCATTGCTGCCCATTCTGGGCAGGGGCCCGAGAACAGTTCCTGGGAGTCTGCCTGCTCCTCAGAATGTGTCATTGTAATGGAGTGAGGAGACTGGGAGGAAGGAGGAGCAGCAGCCAGAGGATTCAGAGTTGCAGCAGTCGACGGCGCAGAATTCTAGGTGGTCGATAGATTGCTGGATGCACTTTCTGCCATCCACGACAGGACCTGCTCACACTGCTCATTTTCTAATAAAGGTCTACCGCGTGGACCCATTAATTGTGAGATGAATGTGGGGACGCCAGGAACGTGCCTCTCTCCTAATCCCGCAGCAGTCGGCTGCAATACACCTGGATCAGGAGCTCGGCCTGTGCCCACACCCTGACTTGGGCCTCCGCGTCCTCGCCCGCGTCCACGTCTTCTAGGCCTACCCCTACCCCTCAGCATGCTGTATTACCAGTAGTGCAGAAACAGAACGCTGTAATTAAATGTGCTGCTTATTGGCCTGTGGTTGGAGGCTGACTTCGCTTATGGAACGCACAGCAGAGCCAGGAAAGAATTTTCCGCAAGCCTGCTGTAACACTTAGCTGGCTGCGTATGAATTAGGACAACTACCCCCAGCAGAGACGCAGTACACTGAGGACGGTCACAGGCAGCCCAAATAGATTTTTTTCCCCAAATGTTTTTGGAAAAGCCCACTGCCTATATAGACTGTATATGTCTTTCACTGTCCCTGCCTCACCACCACTACTGGCCCTGGACTATGTAAAATTACTGCAGACTGTTTCACTCTGGACAGGATGACAGCGGTGATGTAAGAGGCAACACAGAGCCAGGAAAGAATTTTCCGCAAGCCTGCTGTAACACTTAGCTGGCTGTGTATGAATTAGGACAACTACCTCCAGCAGAGACGCAGTACAGTCAGGACGGTCACAGGCAGCCCAAATAGATTTTTTTCCCCAAATGTTTTTGGAAAAGCCCACTGCCTATATAGACTGTATATGTCTTTCACTGTCCCTGCCTCACCACCACTACTGGCCCTGGACTATGTAAAATTACTGCAGGACGCAATGCTCTGCACGGCCAATATACAAAAAAAAAAAAATGTGCAACACTGCAAAAAGCAGCCTCAACAGTACTGCACACGGTCAGATGTGGCCCTAAGAAGGACCTTTGGGGTTCTTGAAGCCTAAAATCAATCCTAACACTCTCCCTATAGCAGCTCCGGCATCAGCAGCACTTTCCCTGATCCCTGTCAGAATGCATCTGTGGCGAGCCGCGGGAGAAGCCGATTTATAAACTCGGGTGACACCTGATCTCGCCAGCCACTCACTGCAGGGGGGTGGTATAGGGCTTGAACGTCGCAGGGGGAAGTTGTAATGCCTTCCCTGTCTTTCTATTGGCCAGAAAAGCGCGCTAACGTCTCAGAGATGAAAGTGAAAGTAACTCGAACATCGCGTGGTGCTCGCCTCTAGTAACGAGCATCTCGAACACGCTAATACTCGAACGAGTATCAAGCTCGGACGAGTACGTTCGCTCATCTCTAATAAATTCCTTTAGACACATATTCCAAAATCTTGTGAAAGCCTTCCCAGAAATGTTGAGGCTGTTCTATCTACAAAAGTGGGTCCAGCAACTTCACATAGGTGTGATGGTCGGGTGTTCCCATGATCACATACTTTTGGCTATACAATGCATGTACAGTGCAATGATGTGTATTTGCCCTTCACTCAATTTCTTCTACTTTTGTCAATTTGTCACATTTAAATACTTCACATCATCCAACAAATTTTACCATAGGAAAGGCAACATAGGTAAAATGCAGCTGTTAAAGGATCATTGCATTTATTAAGGAACTTACGCATAGTATTACACATGTACATCTGGCTGCTGCAAGACGTGCAGATATGTACTTGCATACATGCACTTTATTACAGAAGTTGTAATCTTAAAAAATAGACGTTTACTGCTATACTGAAAATGTTGTGAGATTAAAAAAAATGCTCAAAGTCTAAACTTTGGGCAAAAATTTAAAATTCTGAATTTTGCTTTTTGTTTGGAACTCTAACCCACCTTCCCCTCTTCCATTCAACTGACTATTCTGGAGCTCACTTGCTGTTTTAATAGAAACCAGAAATAAATTCTGAGAATGCTATAATGATGAAGCAACAATTTTCTAGGTCACTAGGAAATCATCATAGGAGATAATGCTACAAATGTCAATTGCATTCACACATTGCATTTTATGGACAGCACACAGACCCATTATAGTAATTAGGCTACTTAAATGGGTGTTTTTTCTCATGGACTGATGGTCTGCGTGAAAAAAATTGCAGCATATGCTTTTCTTTACCGAATCATAGACTAAAATTTGACATGCAATGTTCTCGGCCTGCAGGTATAAAGCAGAACACAGACTAATATGTTTGTCTATGCTCTGTCCAATGCAAGCTGTGTCTCGAGAATCTCAGGAGCAAATTGCATATGGCTGTGTGAATTGGCTTCAAACCCAGTGTAAGTGCTGTGGAGTTTTTCGCAGGTGATTCTGCCACGGAAATCCACAGCATTTACAGTATAAGCCATGTTGAGGAGATTTCTAAAATCAGTGTTTTTGAGTGCTGGGGGCGCCCAGGGTGTTGGTGCCAGTGTAGTTAACTTCAAAAGGTGACATAATATCCCCTGTAGTAGCCATACTGTCCCATTTAGTCAAAGCTGTAATGTCCCCTTTAGTAACAGCCATACTGCCCCTGCAGTAGCAATACTTTCCTTCATATTAAAATAATAAATTTAAGGGCCATTTACAGGGTATTATTTCAGAGCAAAATTCATTGAAAAGAATGAAAATGCATGATAATCGTTATGTCTAAATGCAAGGCCATCGTGCACTATCCGTTTACTGCTTGTTTGCTGCTGACTTTCAAACAGCCTAAAAATCATCCCTGGTTCGCTCACTTATCACTGCGTTTAAATGCTCCCCACTCAGTGTTTTACATAGAATGTGAAGCACTAAGCTAGCAGTTGGACAAGTGAGCGAATCCTATCAATGACCTGCCTGTCTGAATGCTCTGCACGAGTGCTAGTGTAGTGTACAGAAGTCAATGGACCAAACTTTCTGGATGTTTCTGAGTGGTCTATGTTGTCAATGTGTTCTATGTGAGTGAATATGATGTTTATTGCCTAGCTGCAGCACTGAAAAGGTTACTGTCTGGGTCATGTCTGGAAATGTATCTTTTGTATTTCATGTGACCTTGTCATATATATGTGGTTGCAAGGTGCATGAGCGGGGGGTTGTCTTCTTTCTCTGGCAGTCTCCTACTTAGAGTCTCCTGAGAGGAGCATGTGGGCACAACAGACACCTTCAGTCTGTGGACACAGAGGATGGAAGAGGCAGACAGAATGCTGTGTGAGTCCAGGGCGTATCTCATCAAGTCCCTATGCAGTATCGCAAAAGGAACCGCAAGACCAGCTGAACCCACTGTGTAGTGCTGAGTGTGGATCTTCAACAGTGTGTCCTCCTGCACCAGTGTCTTTTACCAGTGGATTTAAAGTTGCTATTGACTATTCTGAGTTTGCAAGTTATCTTACAATAAATAGCTTTACCAACCATTCCCGATACTGCCTTTAAAAAGTCAACTCTGCATGTGTGGACTCTTTATTATTCCATCTAGACTTCACCTCAGAGGAAAGGATAGAACTATGGCGTCACCCATTAAAAAGGGCTACAGGAAAACCCCTATTGGGTTTTTCCCATTGTATTCGTCTCACTATCCTCTGCCTTTGCCTATTATTGGAGACTCGTCTGCAAATACACCGAGAAGTGGGCCTGTCTGGCATGTTTACAGAGGGAGATAGATAAGGGAATGGACCGCAAAGAGCTCACATGGAACAATTTGGAAAAAAATTAGCATCAAACTAATCACCGATTTAAAAAAATACTGTGTAAGTAATACTGACATATTGCAAGGTCATATGTGAAAAAATAAAATAATATAATCGTTCCTTTAACTGAAGCAAGTGAGGCCTGCAGCTCAATAGATGTTTGTGACCTCCATGATAAGTTATTGATGCGCTGGGAAGATTCACCACTGTTCCAAGTTTTCTCCATTTGTGGATAATGGTTTTCTCGGTGGTTCACTAGAGCCACTGAGACTTAGCAATGGCTTTATAACCCTTTCCAGATTTGTAGATTTCAATTACTTTATTTTACATCCATACCTGAATCTTTTTAGAATTATGATAATGTTTGAGACCTTCTAGCCTGCTTTACATTACCAAACAGATTCCATTTAAATGATGTTTAGCTACAACAGGGGTGGCAGTGATCATGCCCAGGCAAGTAAAAGTAAACCCAACTGTCAATTGAATATGGTTAACTGATTGATTTAGTAGCTAAGGAGGCGATAACTCTTTCACACAAGCTCAGGGAGACTGAACAGCATTTTTCCTTCAATAAATCAAATCACCATTTAAAACAATATTTTTTGTTTACTTGGTTATTTTTAGCTAATCTTAAAAGTAAATGTTCTGAAACATGCAGGTGTAACAAACATGCAAACTTAGAAGATATTGGAAAGGGGCAAATATCTTTATACAGTCATATACATTTATATAAATTATTAGGCCGTGGTCAGACGAACGTGGTTTACACGCTGCTAAGCAACGTGTAAACCATGCTGTTGACATGCAGGAAATTCTGCGCATGAATGGGCTGTCCCTAGCTGTGCGGAGCAGCCTGTTCACATGTCTGTGGTGTGGGCAGCCTACTTCCACGCTCCCATAAGAGCCTATGGCAAGCACCCTGGACAGCGCGCACCATGGAGCTGACGGGCGAGTCAGCACTCGCTGTCCTTTCTTTTTTAGAAGCGTAGATTCTGCACTTCTTAAAAAGGTCTGTGTGAGCGCTTCCATAGCACGCTCTTCTGACCGAGCCCTTAGGATGCACAATATAAGCAAGTAACAACTTCTTCCTTGCTATAACGTTATGCAACATATGAGTTCTCATTTAAATTACAAAGTTTTTTAAAAATAGGCTGATATATTCCTTAAAGTTACTTCAATTTTTTATGTTTGTGTTTTATATTCCCTTTATCTGCCTCCTGTCATGATTTATAACTGAACAAAACTGAAAAGACAGATGTTGAAAAGAAAGACAAACATATTTTCTTAACAATCATACAAGTTCTGAAAATAGATGACTACTTAGGCATGGATTGGAAACCCAAAGTGGCCCTGGAAAAAAATTGTAAAGTGGCCGTATGATGTAGGTGGACCAAAGCAGGCAGTAAGTAGGGCAAAACAGCCAGCCACAGTCACATTGGCAGTACAGGAGGAAAAGCCTATATGATGTGCATAACTCACTGCGGCAAAATTTAGGTATACACTAAGGTATCACCTATTTTTAACCTGTTAAGTCTAAATGAACGTCATAAACTAGCTTGCCTTAAACGGCATAGCCAAGATTAAAAATAGTTACCAGCAACTTGGACTATAACTACGAAAACAACTCAGTGCTTCAGCACAGCGCTGTTTCTTTAGCTCCCCTCGAAGTTAATGGGAACTATGGAAACAGCGTAGCACAGTGCGCTACACTGCTTTTGTAACTCATGGAGTTGCAGACTTAGCATAGAGCACTGTGCTACTCTGTTTCTATAACTCTCATTCACTATCACAAGATAGGAGCACCTCTTTAGGCCTCTATGAAGGACAATTATGTCATGGTTCCTATGCCCACATGATCACCACAAAAGCCCTGTATTGACTGACAGCTGGACTCCCGCTATAATGGCCAGGATCAGGGAAAACTCTGATACCTGTCATTTAACTTCCTAGATGCCGTGGTCAGTAGAGACCATAGTATCCAGGTGGTTAGAGGGAAGGGTCTACACACACGATATCACAGCAATCATCATGTTCTACATAATTATAGCAATATTGTAACTGTTCAAAACCAACTATAGCAAGATCAATAATACCACTATATGCACCGTGACCAAATATTACCACCACACAGTGACTGCATAATACCCATAATAAGGCCTCTTATAGGTCCTTTCTTTGTAATAATGCCCCTCATAGGTTCCACTATATAATAATGCCCCTCATAGGCCACACTATGTGATAATGCCCCGCATAGGTCCTGCTGAATAATAATGCCCCTCATAGGCAGGAATTCCAGTCCAAGAAGATAGTTGCACATTCCACAGTTCAAAACCAAAGCATATTTTGGTTTTGTCTCATAAACTGAATTTTAGCTGTCACCCCACAAGTTCTCTATGGGATTGAGGTCAGTTGGTTGGGCTGAGCACTCCATAATCTCAATCCTGTTTGTCTGTAACCAAGATGTTGTTTGCTTACTGGTGTGTTTTGGGTCATTGTCGTGTTGAAACACCCATTTCAATTGCATTTCTTCTTTAGCATAGTTTAGCATGATCTCCTCAAGTATTTTGATATATTCACACTGATCCATGATCCCTCGTATGCTATAAATATGCCCAACACCATAGTATGAGAAACATTCCCATATCATGATTTTCTGTCTTTACTTTGCACTGTGGCTTGAATTCAGTGCTTGGGTTCATCTGACATACTGTCTACTAGACCCAAAAACAACAATTTTGCTTTTACCAGTCCACAAAATGTTTTGCCAGTCAATGTGTTCCTTTGTAAATTTTAATCTATTAAGGACATGTCTTTTTTTTTAACAAGGGGACTTTGCAGAGAGTTTTGCTGGCAACTTGGCCTCACTTCTGATTGTAGCAGTACTCATTTGGTAAGATCAGAAGTTTTTTGACCATTCCAGAGGTGATTGCTCTGGCTATTCTTTGATTCCTTCACAGTAGTTCCCCGCTTCCTTCTGTGTCTTTCAGATTTGGGTTGCCACTTCAAGGCATTTGAGATCATTTTAGCTGAGCCGCCTATAATTTGTTGCACTTTTCTACATGTTTTTCTCCCTCCAATCAACTTTTTAATCAAAGTATGTCCTTCATCAGAAATATGTCTGGAACGATCCATTTTCACCACTATTTCAGAAGGAAATGCAATACGTGCAATATTTGCCACCCTCCTACCTTAACCCCTTAATGACATGGCCTATTTTGGCCTTAAGGACCAAGATATATTTTTTTCAAATCTGACATCTGTCATTTTATGTGGTAATAACTATTGTATGCTTTTACTTATTGGCACGATTCTGAGAATGTTTTTTCATGATATATTGTAGTTTATGTTAGTGGTGAATTTCAGCGATACATTTTGTCTTTATTAATAAAAAAAAAATGAAAATTTACTATAAAGTTGGAAAAATTCACAATTCTCCAATTTTTTTTGCTTTGAAGACACAGTTAAACATCACAAATTAGTTGAATTTAACAATAAAAAAAACATTTTTTTCTATAACGCAGCAGAGAATAGCTGAAAGCTGCCTGTGATTGGTCCCTGCGCTCAGCCAATCAGAGGCAGCACTCACTCACCCATTCATGAATTCATGAATGTGACCAGGGCTGTGACCAATCAGAGGCAGCCCGTTCAGCAGGCGGGGATTTTAAATCCCCACCTGCTGAATACTACAGAGAGCAGTTCAGGAGAACTGCCGGCCAGACGCGGCTGAACTCAGGCTGCAGAAAAAAGGTGAGTATACTTTTTTTTTTATTTTTACACATTTGCAGGATGCTTTTCAGGGAAGGGCTTATATTTTAAGCCCTTCCCCCGAAAATTTATACAGCGCTTGCCGGCAGCCCATTGCTTTCAATGGAGCAGGCTGTATTGCCGGCTCCATTGAATTCAATGGGCGAACATTGTTCTCCTCTGCCACAGCTGTGCCACAGCTGTGGCAGAGGATAGCGGGCAGTGCTCCTTTGATCGTGCCCTTTCGCTGAAAACGCTGCTAGGTGCAGATTTTTCAGCGAATCGTCGGCCCCGGACACGCGATTTGCGGATGCGCATCCGTTATGCGATCCGCAAATCGCGGGAAAAAACGCCCGCGTGACTGAGGCCTAATATGTGTGTTTAGCCCCAGTATTTTGCCAGGGCAAAAGGAGTACATTTTTGCACCATACCATGCCCTGTTACTCAGCAGGTACTGGCAGAATCAATTCCTCCTTTGAAGTGTACCGGCAAATTATCTATAGACATATTTTTCTCAAGGGTGTATGTCTGGACAAACTTAGCATTAAAATGCTCTATTACCGGCCTAATTTTATATAAGTGATCATAATTGGAGTCATCGCTGGGTGGTCACTGCTTATTGTTATTATAATGCAAGAATTTTATGATCACTTCAAAACGCGTCCATCACAAAGCCATGTGAAACATTGGGGTGTGGTATAAAACATTGGGGCGCCAGTAGGTGTTAGTGCTCAGCTTTTTTATTAGCCCCATACATTATACAATGCCACCAAAGTTTACGATTTCTGATACATCCATGGAGTCCACCTATGGGGTTTTGCAAAACTGGAATCGAGGTTTTCTCAGATGAAATTCTGGGCATATAAATTATTTTGGATAACAATGTGGGTAATAAAATTATCTTAAAAAAATCTTTAAAAAATGTATCTCCCTTTAAATCTTGT
The DNA here is from genome assembly GCF_035609145.1 of Eleutherodactylus coqui. NCBI lineage: Eukaryota > Metazoa > Chordata > Amphibia > Anura > Eleutherodactylidae > Eleutherodactylus > Eleutherodactylus coqui. The sequence goes on along the minus strand of NC_089837.1, from coordinate 383,334,709 downwards.
TACATCAAATTGTATCCCTGAGCTCCCAGTAAAATCAGGGATCTGGGGTCTGAAATTTTCTGGGGCAATCCACTGAGAATCAATTGAATTAGGGGCCTCTGAAGTGGCAGTCCATGGACGCCTTCTTGGGGATACGTGGGGTTTGGACTTGCTTGATAATGAAGAGGATAACACCAGAAAATTGGGGTCATCCTCACTATCTAAGACTGACCCAGATGCATTAACTGCATAAGACTCCTCCATAGAAAACTTCCTATGGGCAATACTATAGATATATAAATATATTATGCACCCAAAAAAAATTATTGGGTGGGTGACCACAGGACAGAGTCAGAAACACAGCAGGAGCTTTTGGTTTTTTGTGTTGTTGTTTTTTTTTTATACTGACAGATATGCTGACACTGCAATGACTAACCACATGCTACACTGACTGACAGCAGAATGTATGACTGTGGAATGGGAACACAGTAGAATCTTTTTTTTTTTTAACACTGACGGATATGCTGACACTACAGCGACTAACCATATATTACACTGCACTGACTGACCATGGGATTGGTGACTATGATACATGAAGATGGGGATAAGAACACCACAAAAACTGTTTTTGTTTTTATATTTTGTGGGGGTTTTTTGCACTAGAAACAATGGTGAGGCTAACACTACACTGACTGACACACTTTACTAACTACACTAATACATTGATCACACTAAACTACCTACACTAAAGGCCCTTTTACATGGGACGAATGTCGGGTAAACAATGCCTGACACTCATCCTCATTACACTACATTAACGATGAACTGTTTTTTTCTTCTTTTTTTGCACACAAATCTCTCCTCAGATCTCTCTATCTAATGACCGAAAACACTCTGTGGTTGTTGGAGAAAGAGCTTCATATTCCACCTACATTGACCTAGTGTGCTCTTAAAGATATGCAATACCCTGGCCATGCTTGCTAGACATGTGTCCATGGTCAGGTGTACACTACCACTGATAGTTTTCTGTAATGCCATGGACACATGGTTATTCACATAGCAATGCAGGGCAGGGACAGCTTTTTGGGTAAAGAAATGGCGGCTGGATATCTGGTACTGTGGGTTAGCATGCAGCATCACATTGTGGAAGGAGTCAGCGTTCTCTAGCCTGAAAGGCAGCGTTTTCATTATCAGCAGCTTTGCAATGCTTGCATTTAGGTGCTGAGCTCGGGATAGTTGGGGTGGTACTTTTTTTATGCTACCATAACTAAGGGATGGAGGGCTGTCTGATGACCTAGAAAACGCTGGAATATTGGGTAGATGTCAACGTCCGTAAAGGTGCTGCTCTGAAGCCTTCAGCCTGATTGTCAATTGCAGAGGAGAGGCCTCAAGTAGGTGTGCTACTGCCCCTACTGCATGAACAGGGAGGGAGATGGAGGAAGAGACAGCTACAGCAGTGAAAGAGTGAGCAGAGTGAGACTGACTCTTTGCCTTCTGATCTAGATGCGATTTCCAAGGCAGTGGGTGGTGGAAGTTCATGCGGCTGTTTATTGCATATTGTCTTGAAGTTGTTTACATTCTTGCCATATTTCAAACACTTATCACACATCATACAGATGATTATTGTTCTGTCATCAGCTGCTGCTTTAAAGAATGCTCAGGCTGCACAAGTCCTGTGAGCAGACTTAGCTGTAGTTCTGATGTTGCTGCTACAACTAGTAGCAGTTGATGGTAGCGGTATGGCAGTTATATTTTTCTGCAACACCCTAATCCCTGCTTTGGCAGGGTGCTACCCTGCAATGTCTACCTCTTGCTCCTCCCCTTCCGAGCTGCTATAATGATTATCCCTACTTCTCCATGTTGGGTCAATTACATCACCATTTTCTACCTCCACTTCGTCTTTGTAATTCTTCTCCTCCTCAGTAGACTGTATGCCAGAATGAGCACTGAGAGCTCCCACCTCTGTATGCCCTGAATACACATTGCCTGTGGAGGTCTGAACACTGATCCACCCTCATCTTCCTCCAAGGGGTGAAAACATGATTGGGCTTCAATGCATTCAATGTCTTGGTTTTCTCCCTCTGGTTGTTTGGACTGCCTTGCTACATCAATGACACTGAATGATTAAACAGCTCTTCAGACTGATCCATGTGGACTGCTTCAGATTGTGTTGGAGGCTTGACATGAGGTCAAGTAAAGGGGGGATGCTCATGACCGACTGGTTCCTGCAAATGGGAGGAAGAGGAAGTGGTGGTGCTTGAGACATGCTGTGTCATCCCCACTACAACCTGTTCTACATGCTGTGGATGTAATACATGGGCAGAACCACTTCCAAGGAATGGCAGCAGGCTTGCCTCACTTCATGCAAAACGTGAAGCTGTTGCTTTAGTGAGGGCCAGTTCTATCCTATCCTTTTTTTATTATTGTTTTTCTTATTTAGTTTGTAGTTCATTTTTTTAGTTTTTAGTTTAGTTTTACTTAACATTTTAGTTCACTTTTTATTTTGCAGAAAATTGCAGGCAGTTGCATAACGCATGCAACTAATTTTTATTGGCTATATTCATGTGGAAGAAGAGGTTTAGTGTGTACTTGCATAGTATGAACATCCTGCTTCTGTTCTTCGGGTTATCATTTATCCAAGTTCAAAATACCATGAGTGGAATGGGAGTAAAAGGAATGTAATTGAATAGTGATTTGGCCCAGTTTGAGAATTACATGCCAAAGTATCAGAGCTTGAGCGGGTACAAAAGCGAGTAACTAAAGTAATAAATGGAATTGGTGGGCTACAATACCCAGAGTGATTATCAAAATTAGGACTATGTAGTTTTCAAAAAAGGCAGCTGAGGGGCAACCTAATAGCTATCTATAAATATATGAAGGGTCAATACAGAGATGTCTCCCATCATTTATTTAAACCCAGGACTGTGACGGTAGCAAGAGGGCATCCTCTATGTCTAGAGCAAAGAAGGTTTCTACACCAACACAGAGGGGGGTTATTTGCTGTAAGAGGAGTGAAACTATGGAACTTTCTACCTGAGGATGTGATAATGGCAAATTCGATAAAAAAACTTCAAGAAGGGCCAGGATGATTTCTTGAGCTATACAATAATATATGTTATAATCAATAATACATTCAGAAGATATTGATCCAGGGATCATTCAAATTGCCGGAGTCAGGGAGGATTTTTTTCCTTTTAAATAGGGAAAATTGGCTTCTACCTCATTGGGGTTTTTTTTGCCTTCCTCTGGATCAACATTAGTGAGCAAACAGGCTGAAGTAGATGTACATATGTCTTTTTTTCGGCTTTGCATGCTATGTTACGAAGTTGTGTAACTTAATTATCATAACGATTTATTTTTATCATAGCAATGTAATTTGGATTTAATGTGTACGATATGACAAATATACATGGATTTAATGTGTTCGATATGATAAATAATCTATGTAGGCTTTGGGTTTTCCAGAATCTGCAGTATACAGACATGGCTCTGACTCCGTTTCACCATCCACAATCATATAGTGCCGATTTACCTTGTAGAACTCTAACACTATGAAAAATCTGTGCGCTACAAGCAGTATCTCTTGGCTTTTTTCCAGTTTGGATTCTTTTTTTTACATGATGCATACTAGAAATGGCACCCAAACCATGACTCCATGGTAATGAGCTGCCCGGTGCTCTAAAAATATATAAGTTGCAGTCTAATTGCCACTTTGCTCCAGACCCTTGCCTGGCGATCATCATTGCTGAGACAGAGTCTCAATTCATGGCTGAACACAGCACTGTGCTATTCATCACGCTAGGTAGCTCTGGAATGACAACACTGCAGTTATTCACAACCAGATCAAGCAAGTAGCAACTCTAGCAGCACTCCTCAAACCGCAAATGCAGGGAGGCAGTCAATGTACAATCAGGATATGAATCCTAACTCACAATCCAAATAGACACCAAGAAGCATTCACAATGATAGTATGGTGTGAGAGGCAAACTTCACAGTGGACAGCTTGACCACAAACCTGCTGCCTTAGAAAAAGTGTAATTGTCGATACTGTAGCATTCAGATCTGTCCATACACTCAGCAGAATATTGCCAGCTGTGGATTGCAGAGCCACTATTGCATTATATGAAAAGGAACGATGACAGCATTAACCTTTTCCAATCCAATTTGTATCCTGGTTTTCCTAGGGGGCTTACTCTTTTTCTGCTGCTATACAACAGCGCTATATGCTGGCTAAAGCCAGTACTGCATGAAGTGACACGTAGGATAGGCTCCAACAGCAGAGAGGCTGGCAATATACAGTAAGAGAGCCCCGACGGACGTCTTCCAACATCGAAGTTGTACAGCCTTAAATCATAATGTCTTCAGAGGTCAGATAGTGGATTGGAAAGGGTTAAAGGCGTATCAAATTCCTTATATTTTATTCCTCCATAAAAACTGCAACGTTTCGACCCACTTGGGGTCTTTGTCAAGCATAAAACAAATACACCACCACCAATCACCACTGCAAAAATACAGGTGTATTACAACACTCATTACCTTGTTGCTCAATCTCCTTCACTGGTGTTTTTCCATCACTTAACAAGCAGACCTCGCTGCCCCCGGCTCTCTCCATGCCTGCTGTAGTACTGACTTGCTGCCGTTTCTCTTTCTATACTGAGCATGCGCTAGATGTCCAGTGCATAGCTGGGGCTTCCTCTCTGACATCAGTATCTAGGGGGTTCCCCCTTCTCAATTCCTCCGGTCCCCTCGTAGCATAACGCTGTATACACCAGCCGGCGTCTCTGTCTTAACACTGCGCATGCGCGGGGTGTTCAGAGCGCCGCGAGAACCTCACATATGACGTAAGGGTCTTAGGATTTTCCTTTACTGCTGCGCATGTGCAAAGTACTTCAGCGATCTCACATAGATATAGTACCGGGAGCATGAAATAACCCTGTCAATGTCAATACAAATAATAGCGCTAGAAGGATGATAAGGGGTCTCATATATAGTCCAACCTTAATTCTTATACTGAATATATCAATTACCAAGGCTTAACGAGCCTGTTTAATAGAGATGTACATACATATGCTTGGAGGGCTCGATGGCTCTGACCCCTGTACTTTGGCGTGCATAAGAGGGACTATTGAGTCTGACTTGAAAATCCTGAGGTGTGCTGTGAGTTGCTGTCATCACATCACATTGCATGACATTTGATGTTGCAATCTGTGCACTATGACTTGACTGTCTCCAAATTCGACCAATGTTTGTGGCATCCCAACGTGACCAACCAACTGTATGTAGCCCCATGATGAAACCGATTGAAGAACTGGCTCTTAGTTGTGTCCGGAGGCATGTTCTCTACTTAGTCTGTATCCAGGCACAAAAACCAATGACAGAAAGCAATTTACATGTGATTGGTCCAAAACTGCATTCATTTGCATAATTTGTTTATATGAACATACCCTGAAAATTGCATAATGCTGAGACAAAATCTTCATGGTATCACATTTTCTGTTTGTGGTGTGTAATTTTGTTTCGTGAAGCAGTGTATAAATTTCTTTTGAAGGGCCAAAATTTTAGGCCAATGGCTAAGTTACAACTACATTAAATAACTATGAAGGCAGTATAGTGGCCCTGCGTAAATGAGTTTATGTTTAAATGTAACAAAGGGATATAAAAGCATTGATTTATTATAGTATATTAGTATTTCTGAAGGGATAAGTGTTTGAACTAATACTTTCATTTTTAGATTTGTATCATTCATAAATATTCATATTCCCGTTTGGAAAACACATAAAAAATATGTTGACATTGTTATCTACAAGTAACCCCGTGTATATTCATGTTGCTTTAGGCAGATACTGGAATCAGGGATCCCACTGTCAGTATCTGGGCATTATAATATCAAGCATAGCTATTAATCTCACTCAAAGGAAAGTCACTCTGGGTATTACTAAAATTGAACTTTTAATGCCATATATTAAAGCACAATAAAAGAATAAACACTCAGAAACAGATACATGTTAAAGGGATCTTCCTTCAAGGATATGTTGTTAAGGGGCCCTTTGAGAGTGGTCCCCGCCCAGGTTGAGCCCATCACCTTTAGTATTGGCTATTGAGAGATTAGGTAGGACTTCCTTTTGCAGATAAACTAAATTGAAAGTAAAAAATTGAGTGGGGTATTGACACAAAGGTCGTGTAAAGAATAAGTAGTAGGCAAAACATGGCACTCATAAGTATCCAGGGCGCTTGGAGTAGGTTACCAACCCAGATCCAAATAGTATGAAAAACTCCACACTCTCAAAAATCTGAGGCAAGACTTTTTTTTTACTAGACATTTAGACATTCCACCAATAAAGGAACATTTTTGGTCATGAGACCTTCAGACTGCACGTTGTATACAGTAGTATGACCCACCACGGACAGAGTCTCACTGGGCACTAGTTGGCTTAAATATGATACCCATGTGGGGTTCGATATGTGAATAATATCTCTATCAGCTAGCTTCCAGCAAGAATTTGTCCATGGTGTGACATAATATACAACTTATATAATACATATTTTAAGACTGAAAATGCTTACCTATTTGAGGATTGTTTTAATTCCTTGTGAATTAAAGGCATCAAATCAAATTTGGAGAATTCAGAGATGATAAATTGTCATGTAAAGGCATCACATGGAAAATATTTCACCAGACACTTCTGTCTTAGAATAGTTAGCCCCCTTTGCTATGGGGTTCATTTTCTTCTATGTATGCCACAATAGCATGGTAAATAAGCAGGAAATATTACTAAAATAATACTCTATCCCGTTAAATTCCTAGTTGTTTTCTCATTCATACTGTCACTCAAGCAAATAAAGCAGAGCTTTTCTGATAAAGACCATCCCCTATTCTAGATCTATGATTCTAGCAATGACCTTACAATTGTCATCCTAGCTAGCCCTAGGTAATAGATTTGTTACTTAATCACTTTTATCATAATAGCAATATATGCTAACAAAACCTATTAGTATTTTAAATGTATTATTGCATTGTAGAATTCACTTATCTCAAATACATATCGGAAGATATGAAACCTTGTAAATACTTGAAGTATTGAGAAATGTCATTGTCTTTCAAAATGTTAATTTTAAAGCTTGGGGGTATAGAATACCTATTAGATTGGCATTCCATCAGGTTTGAATACAAGAGACATGGTTTAGGAGTTGAAAACATGACGTATTCAGAAGTTCTAGAAGGTGAAGATCTGAGAGACTTGGAAGTTCTAGGAGCTGTAGTGTTCCAATACAGGTATAGACTTTCACAGCTCTGTTTGAAAGACTACAACTCTCAGAGCATTCCATCTTTTCCAAATCCACGATGATTTGATATGTTCTAAGTAAAAAAAAGTGTTAGAAAACTACATACAAACAGCTACAATGTTACATACACTGTAAAGAGCATTATGTAGATGGACAGATATTTTATAGATATTTGTCAAATTGTTGATAAGAAAACTAATACTTAAAAGCTAGAAAAAGCTAAATACATTTTATTATTATACATTATATATCAGATATGAAATATTCATTATGGAATACTGCACAGAACAACAATATCTGACTGTGTTTTTTTTTTTTTAATTCACAGAGGAAATTATTCTGAGGGCCCAATCTCTACCTTATTTCTCTTATCTTGATTCTCATGGTCTTCTAATATTCTCTTGATGACCATTAAGATGACCATTAACCCCTTGAGTGGCATGCCTGGAAATTTTCCAGGAGGAGCTCTACTGCCCATATCGATATAGCCCGGAAGATTTCGGGGCTATGTTTCACTAGGGGACCTGCAGAGCACAATGCCTTAAGCTGTGGCAGTGTGCTCTGCCTGCACAGACCCACACAGAGCAGTGCAGGACTTTGAAAAAAGAAGCAGGAATATATTACCGATCTGCCGGCAACTTCCCATTCCTATTTTCAAACTCCTGCACTGCTTTGTTTACAGGTTGCCATGGAGATCATCGGCTTGTCAGAAGCCAGCCCATGGTCTCTGTGGCAGGGAGAGCTGATGCTTGGCTGTCGGAGGATACCGGCGATACCAAATATGTATTTTTCTTTTATTATTTAGATTTTTTTTATTATAGATATGGAAAAAGGGGGTGATTTAAACCTTTATTATTATTTTTTTTTAAACTGTTAAAAAGTCACGAAAAAGAAAAAAACTACTACAATTTGGTTTTGGCATAATCGTACTGGCCTGTATAATTACTTTAATACATTATTTATACTGCTCAGAGAATGCAGTGAAAAATAAAAATAAAAAAACATGCCAGAATTACAGATTTTGTTAATCTTGCCACTAGAAAAAAATGGAATAAAAATCGATTAAAGTTTTACATGTCCTGGGGGGGGGGGGCGTGGCCTAGATGCAGACCCGAGCAGACGTGTCTCCTTGAGCTCTGCTCGTGCCCGGTATACAAGCAACTTTAAAAGCACTTCCAGCTCAACAAATCCTGCCTAAACTAAATCTAAAGATTCCTGCTGCAAAAAGGCAAAACTTGGATGCCGAGAAGTGAAGCCGAGGGGAGCAAAGACCCCCGGCACTCAAAGCTACCCAAAGAGGCAAAAGCATGCGGTACAATATCGGAGGACTCACCCGTCTCCAGCAGAACTCCCCACAGCGGAATAGTAACATTGGAGCTCCAGCGCAACCCCCGCTAACTCTCCCGGTGAGTTGATATAAGCAGAAGCCTGCTGAAGCGCGGGAACGGGGCGCCATCTTAAACTCTGGCAGCCACAGCCGAGCGCGGCGTGTGGAAAGAAGGGAAGGAGAAATCACCAGCTCACACTTTGCCTCCCCGAGCCTCCTGTTGCAGGACAGCCAACTACAGCTGTTCATCCACACAAAACGGCTGGGCTCAGGAAAGCTCGCTGACCACGCTAGGCAGCGAGCTGATAACAGAGAGAATAGCTCTGTAACATCTGAGTTCTGGTGATAGAGCTTCTGGAGATCGTGGCTCCCCTGTACTGAAGCTTCCAGATTGAGCTCCCTTGAAGTAGTGTGAGCTGAAACAGGCTGTAAATTGGGACGGGCACTGTCTTGCCTTCACTATACTTGAACCTAACAAAAAGCTCTTTTGTGGGAGGAGTGGCCCGAACGAGAACCAGGACAGTTACATAACACAGAGCCTTGCCTGCTTACAGTCCTTGCAGTGTCCAAGAGGGATCCTAACCCCCTCAAAAACACCCAAAAGCAGTCCGAAGGTCCTCTGAATAAAATGCCTAAAAGAAGAAACACCAAAACGCCACTCAACAAAGTCTCGGACTTTTTCATCACCCGCGGCTCGAGGAGGCAGGGACCGGTGAACAAAGAGGGCTCCCTCTCACCTGCAAGCCCCAGAGAAGACACAGAGGTTTCTCCTTCTCGGTCACCCGGCGTGAGAAGACAAAACGCTGACCAAGAAATACAAGGAGAAGAGACACCGAAGACCACATCCAGACGCTGGGTGAGTGATTCTTCTAAGGGAAAGTGCTGGTGCCGCTCCACATGGCCGCAAAATGGCACCATCGGGTTCGCAGCCATCATCTGCCCTCTCCTCTCCTTTATCAAGCCCTGAAAAACAGCACCCCCGACTCTCCTCACATACTAACCAACAGCAAGGGGACCCCACATTTGAGCCTGACCCCATCATAAGTGTCCCATCTTCCAATATGCCTGCTACGGAAGATTTTATAAAACAAATGATCCTAGCATTAAGGGGATCTTTGCAAAAGGACATTAAGTCTCTGTCAAATACCCTAAACACCTCTATAATAGATCTAGAAGAGAGGGACGATCATATTGAAACACAAATGGGAGAAGTAACTGCATCCCACAATACGTTAATAGATGCACACTACTCCCTGGAGGAGGAAGTAGAAGCCATAAAGAAACAACTTACAGATCTGGAAGATAGGAGCAGGAGATGCAACGTCAAGTTTAGAGGCATCCCAGAGAGTGTCCCACAGCATGATCTAAAAAGCTTCCTCACCAAGCTAATCAAAAGCATCCTTCCAGATGCCTCAGAATTAGATTGCACAATCGATAGAGCGCACAGATTGCTAAAGCCGAACTTTCTACCAGACTCAGTCCCAAGAGACGTAATCGCCAAATTTCATTTTTTCCATATAAAAGATGCCCTGATGACAGCTTCAAGAAAGCAGGGTGCCCTACCATCTCCATTTACAAACATAAGCCTTTTCACTGACTTGTCACAGAATACAAACCAAGTGAGAAAGGCTTTTTCTCTAATCACCTCATCCCTGAGAGCTGCAAAAATTTCCTACAAATGGGGCTTTCCTGCAAAAATAATAGTCCACAAAGATAACGCAGTGCATGCTCTAAACTCACCAGAAGACGGTGCCAATGTCCTTTCAAAATGGAATATCTTACTCCCAGAGGAACCACAATGAAGCAAACCTCACAGACCCCCGAAATCCTCCCATCGCCGCACGCTTCCTACTACTCCTCCGTGAAAACAGCATGAACATCACAAGTATTCTTCCTCGTATGATGCTGGACACATTTCTCGCTGACCTTCAATACCGGGCCGATGGTCTGCAAGCCGAACTTTCCCCCCCATAACAGGTTTCAGGTTTTTATACCTGCTCTTATCTAAAGTTTTAACTGTTTAATTTTACAGTCTCGTTGCTCTTCCCGTGGAGGGCTCATATTGATGTTTTCATACAATAAGATAGATTATCTTAAGTATGCCCTCACGAATAACATGAATAACGCAACTCATATATCGTTTAATGTTAACAGGCATATTACTGTTTTTGCCTGTACCTTTGTTTTAAGTTCGTATATTTGCTATGCTGCTAATGTATCCCAAACAAATACACTCATAACCCACTTTTACAATGCATATAAAAATCTGCTCCCAGAACGTTAGGGGATTAAACTCCCCATTCAAATGCTCCATGGTCTGGAAGGATACTAAAGCGTCCAAAATAGACATCTTATGTTTGCAAGAAACGCATTTTGCCCAACAGTCTTGCCCTAAATTTTCAAATAAACAATACCCGCATATTTACTTTTCAAATGCCTATAAAAAACACGCTGGAGTACTGATTGCCCTGAGAGATAGTCTCCATTTTTCTCTTAATAAACAAATTTCAGACGACAAGGGTAGATACCTGATATTGCAAGGCACCATAAATAATTCACCAATTACGCACCTAACAAATCCCAAATCTCCTTTCTGAACAAAGTAATAAATAAGATCAGAAAAGTCCTTATGGGCAAATTAATACTATGTGGAGACTTCAACATAATAGCAGACAAAGAGGTGGACTCCACAGCATCCACCAGGAATGTGTCGGTTCTCCACCCTTGGTTACATAGAGAGGGTTTATACGACACATTTAGATGTCTCAATTCCTCTTCAAGGGAATTTACCTTTTTCTCCCCAAGGCATAAAACATATTCAAGGATAGATATGTTCTTGGTGGACCGAGGGACTCTCACTTCAATAACTGACTCCACGATTGGAGTCTCCACTTGGTCAGACCATGCGCCGATATACATGAAATTGAACGTGGGCGCCCCCTGTACCCTATCAAAAATGTGGCGAAATGACACCAATCTATACAATATCCCTGAGAATCAAAAAATGATCAACTAAGCTTTAGAGGAATACTTTTCTCTTAACTCCACATCTGATGTAAGCAATGGCACGTTGTGGAATGCCCACAAGGCAGTTATAAGAGGGGTACTAATAAAACTCAAAATACAACAAAATAAAAACAAACGAGAAAAGATAGACCTCCTATTAGGAAAAATAAAAAACCTGGAATCTCTCCACCAAGAATCTCCACAAAACAACCTCCTAATGGAGCTATCCTCCTTGAGGAGGGAATTAAAAAAAATGCTTCTAGACAATTACAATAGGGGTCTGACTTACTTTAAAGCAAACTTCTACTCCTACATGGATAAGCCTTCAAAAATGATGGCCAACCTTGTAAAAAAAAAACAATTAAAAACAGAAATCCCAGTTATCATTAACAACAATGCCCCCCAGGTTAAAATCTCCCACCCCCAGCAGATAGCTGAACAATTCAGGGAATACTACAACAGCCTTTACAACCTTAAAAACAATCCCAACACTTTTCAGCCCACCCCAGAGGTAATAAATAAATTCCTGGATGGATTGGATCTCCCCACGCTAGACACCCAAAGAGACATATTAAGCAAACCAATATCAAATCCAGAAATACATAAGGCCATACAAGATCTAAAAAATCACAAATCCCCTGGACCTGACGGTCTTTCAAATGAGTATTACAAGAACTTTGCTCAACTACTATCCCCTCACCTAAATTCACTATTTAATGAAGCGATGGACCAGGGCTCCATGCATGAAGAAATACTCTAGGCCACTATCATCACCATACCCAAACCAGGCAAGTCCCCTACAACACCAGCAAATGTCAGGCCTATTTCCCTCCTGAACTCTGACTTAAAAATATATGCTAAAATATTGGCCGGCAGACTTCTGGAGGTTTTGCCCACGGTTATTCATAATGACCAAGTGGGCTTTACGAAAAGAAGAAGTGCCACAGATGATACACGCAAGATACAGAATTTGCTGGAACGAATCGCCTCGAGTCGGACGCCTTCTCTCCTCCTTTCCCTAGATGCGGAGAAGGCGTTCGATAGAGTACATTGGGGCTTCGCATTTGAAGTGCTCCGGAGGTATGGGGTAGGTGAGGGCTTCCTGCGTGCAGTCCAAGCTCTTTACACTAAACCCTCGGCCAAAGTTTTGGTTGACGGGGTGTTGTCCTCATCTTTTTACATATCGAATGGCACCCGACAGGGGTGTCCCCTATCCCCATTGTTATTTTTCATGACAATAGAACCCCTCGCAGAAATGATTAGAACCTCTCTGGAGATCAGAGGCGTATCAATTGGCTTAAGACAACATAAAATCGGCCTCTTTGCCGATGATATTATCATTACCATGACAGGCCCTCTTAACTTCCTAAGGGGTGTAAACAACTGCATCACCCAATACAGCAATGCCTCTTTATACAAACTAAACTCTGACAAATCCCTGATAATAAGAATCAATGTAGAACCTGACTTAAAATTGGATATATAGAAGGAGTTTCCTTTTCAATGGAAAACTGAGATATCGTACTTAGGCACCAAAATATGCCAAAACCTACCTGAAACAATTTCTGCAAATTTTGATCCCCTATATATCTCCCTTCAAGCAGAGATGGAGGAAATGGGTAAAAAAGAACCATCTTGGTTTGGCAGAATGGCACTTTATAAAATGTTGCTATTCCAGAAAATCTTATATCTTTTTCGCACACTGTCCTACCCAATTCTCCCGTCCATGATTCAAAAATTCCAGAAACAGCTACTTAACTTTATTTGCTGTGATAAAAAACTGAGATTAGCGGCATCAATGTTATACCAGCATAAGAAACAGGGGGGTCTTGGTGTGCCCAACCTCCAAACCTATTACAAGGCTTCTCTGTTAAGCCAATCTGGTGCCTGGCTGAAATCTCAATCAATCCCATCTTGGTGCCATATAGAGAAAAACAGAAATGGAGACAGACACCTGGGCTCTCTAATTAAGGCCTCCATCCTTGGAGCTCTGATTCCAAAGATCTCACCACTGATATATTTCCAAGATATCTCTCTACTAATGTCAAACACCCTCCGTTATTGGAACCAACTAGCACTTGGGTGTAGGGCTGACTCCAGAGACCCTCCAGCTGAACTTCAATTTGAAGTCTTTTCTTACTTCATTCGGGATTTAAATCTAAACAAATGGACAATTAGGGGAGTAAAATTCATCTCTGACATATTGAATAAAAGTAAACTTCTTTCTTTTCAGGAAATCCAAAACAAATTCAGTATACCTGATTCAGAAGCTTTTTCATATATAAAAATTCTCTCCTTTCTCAAACAAGCTGATATATGCAATTTCTCTTTCCCGAAAGAATTGGAAGTCATATTTACCAGGTGTAAAACCTCCCAAGCTTCCCAAATCAAAACCTTCTACAGCGCAATTACTCAAAATACCAATAGATCAAAAAAGATACACCTTCTAAATTGGGAGCATACAATAAAAGAAAACATACCACTCCCAACGTGGTTGAGAGCCTTTGAATGGGCCAATAAAGCCACTCTTTTGGCCAACATTCTCCAAACCCATTACAAGGTATTAACCAACTGGTACTATACACCCTCAAAAATGACAAAATTTTTCCCGACCCATTCTAATTCATGCTGGAGAAACTGCGGTCAAGCAGGCACCTTATATCACTTGTTTTGGGATTGCCCCCAAATCCGTAACTACTGGAAGGAGGTATTCAACACCATTCAATCCATAACTGGCATTCTTCTTGAGTGTTCGCCTCAACTAGCACTCCTTCTTATCGACTGCCAAGAAATACCAAAAAGAAAAGAAAATGGATATGCCACTTTATATTGATTGCCATGAACATCATAGCCAAAAAGTGGAGGAAAGCTCCTCCTCCCTTGATTGGGGACCTCTTGGGCGCAGTTTCAGACCACTATTGCTACGACAAGATATATGCAAAATTTAACAATTGTCTCTCTGAATTTAACAGCACTTGGAATAATTGGCAGCAATTTGAACTAAAAAATAAGTTCTGACGTGCTTAAAATTGTTTAGTTGATCTCTTTCTCTTACTGCTTAAACACAAAAAGTAATTTATCACATTTAAAACATATCGCTGTGTGAAATGTGAAGCTTGAAATACCTGTCGTTACATTATGTAAACTTTGTAATGATGTATTTAATTATTACTCATATATGCAATGATATGTATATGCTCTTACTTCTTCACAAAATGTAATAAAAATTATTATGAAAAAAAATAAAAATTTTACATGTCCCTAAAAATTAGATAAACGAAGACTAGAGTTCATGCTGCAAAAAATAAGGCCTTCTAGAGCTCTGGCAATGGAAAAGTAAAATTAATACGGCTCTTGGAATGTGGTGACACAAAAGCAAACCTTTAAAAAAAATGTTTTAAATGTACAAAGATAGCAAAACATAAAAAAACTGTATAAACTTGGTATCGCTGGAATCGAGAATAATGTTGTCACATTATTTATTCTGCATGCTGAACACCGTAAAATGAAATCCAAAAAACAAATGACAGAATTTCTTTTTTCCCCCAATCTCCCTACAAATTTTTTTACAAAAGTTATGCAATACATTATATATACCCCAAAATTATGTAATCAAAAAGCACAACTTGTCCTGCAAAAACACAAGCCCTCATATGGCTGTGTCAATGGAAAAATGAAAAAGTTATGGCTCTTGGAACGCGACTGCAAAATTAGTTGAAATTAAATGATTGGCCCATTTAAAAAACCTGCCCTGGTGGGTCTGACAGGGTGGTAAGAAACCCGCCACTCAAGGCGTTAAAGCAGGTACTTATCTTTCTGTTCTGTGATCTAGAATAGTTGATTAAACTTTTTTAAGTGATCCCATACTGCGGCTTTCTTGGAGTAGCTCTTGCTTGATGTCTACTAGCTTCTTTGCTATTGGCTCTAATATCTTAGTAAGAATCCTCTAAATGAAGGATCTCAATTCCCAGCATATCTTTACCTTTATTAATGGTATACTTGGAGGTGTAGTTTCATGCAGCACAAACCTATATGCCAGGCTAGCCTGATTTTGCAACTGACCTGCGTATTCCAAAAAATTTAAAAGTTATGCATCTCAGAATATGGTGATGGAAAAGAATTTTTGTTTAAAAAATCCTTTTTTTACTTTTTTGAAAGGAGTAAAATATAAAAACTATATCAATTTGGTATCACCAATATCATACTGACCAGAGGATAAAGTACACATGATATTTACTGCATCGCGAATGCCGTAAAAACAATCCCGCCCCCCAGAAATGGCTTTTTCATTACAGTCCACTTAAACTTTCTTAAATGGTACCATTAAAAATACAACTTGTTTTGTAAAAGACAAGCCCTCATACAGAGATAAAAATAAAAAAATTATGGCTCTTGGAAAGCAGAGACAAAAAGGAGTTAAAATAGGCTCTGGAAATAGCGTGAATATTATTAAAAATTCAATCTCAACAAACAATAGTAAATACTTGATTGCTATACAAATAAAAAGTTGCAATTTAACTTTAAATACTTCATATTGGATTAACAGAGCTAGTGTTCTCTATACTTTACATCTGGTATTACACTAAATGAGCACTGAGCAGTAATATCAAACACAGCTCAACAACAAGAGGGGTGCTTTAACCCATTAGGGACCAAGCACGGTAAATATACAGTGCTTAGCTCTGGGCTTTAATCCCACCCAATAGCAAAAATACGGCGTGGAATTAAAGCCCCTGCTTCTGCAATCAAGCAGCAGCAGGTCAGATGCTCAGCTGTTAGTCACAGCTGAGAACTTGAAGGAGACGGGAAAAGTGGTTTTTAACCCCTTCTGCCTTCCCCTTTCCCTAGTACAAAGCATTCAACGAGCTTTTTACCCCCAATAAAACTAAAAAATGGGGGGGGGGGAAGTCAGTGAAAAAGATATTAAGTAAATAGCCCTATATGTCACTGAAAAAATGCAGCAAAAATAATCTTGGTAGCTGAAGGAAAAAAATAGGGCAGTTAAAACACCAAATGGGTAAAATCCCTAAAAAGTGTCTGGTCCTTAAGGTACAAAACAGCCTGGCCCTTAAGGGGATAAAAGATAATATTTGTATAAAATGGCAGCACTAATTAGTTTTGTAACTATTACAACTTTGGCTAAGGCTGCTTTCAGATGAGCGTATTTTTGCTCCGTATTATATTAATGTGGAGGCAGCTATAATATGGAGCTAATATATATCTCTGGGACTAATCACCTGGCTGTATTT
This sequence comes from Eleutherodactylus coqui, assembly GCF_035609145.1. Lineage (NCBI taxonomy): Eukaryota > Metazoa > Chordata > Amphibia > Anura > Eleutherodactylidae > Eleutherodactylus > Eleutherodactylus coqui. The sequence goes on along the minus strand of NC_089837.1, from coordinate 383,317,864 downwards.
TTTACAGCCTGCTCCATTTTTCTTGTCTTTGTATTTTTTGCTATTGAGCAAATACTGACCTGTATAAGAAAACGAGTTATTATAGTATTACTAGTACCAAAGACACAAAACACCAAAGACACAAAAAATGGAGCAGACTGTAAAAAATACAGCCAGGTGATTAGCCTCAGATATTTATATTAGCTCCGTACTATAGCCGCCTCCACATAAATATAATACGGAGCAAAAATACGCTCATCTAAAACCAGACTAAAACTATATAACAGCTCAGAAATCATTCAAGAATGTTATAACCTAAACACATCTTTATGCTCAATTGCAATGTACGAGTAGGAAATAAGGATATTCTATTTTTGTTCTTAAGAATGAAAACTTTACTGGTTAATGAATTTAAAATATACTTAACAAATTTATATACAGTACTTTTTTCTCAGTGGCCAGCACCACCTAAATTTAACATGAACACGTCTTCCAAACACATTTGGCCGAGACAGAAAATCTATATAGATAAAGAAAAAAAAGAAACAAAGTCCAGAAAAAAAGAGACAAGCAAAATCTGCTAAAATACGATGTTAATTGCTAATAAGACATGACAGAGATGAAGAACATTAGTGCTTATGTTTGATGTCCGGGGATCTTTTCATCCCAATACTTATATTCTAATTAGCTTCTTTAAGGATTAAAAACACAGACAGAAGACCCTTGGGCTAATGGAGACACACGAATAGAAAAGATGTTTTATTCAAATATATCTATTTATAATATATCACATAATATTGCTGAAATCTGTCAAACACATCACAATGTGTCATTCCAACATCGCTATACCCATGCCAAATGGAGTAAATTTGGTAATTATGTAATGACATTTTAAGGCTGAAAACAATTTAAGCTGAGCTGTAAATGGAAAATTTTAGTAAAAGAAAAATCTGAAAATAATCAATTATTTACCATGATCTTTAAAAGTTCAATACATGTGAGGTCCCTCATGTTGAGTCCTTCAGATCAAAGGGCAAGGCTACATAAAGTTATAACTTTCAAAGTTTTTAAAATTTGTCAAAAATCTTATCAAATGCTGTAGCTATAGCTAAAGGAATGCCTGCGGATGACTTGAGTACGGTAAAAGTCTTGGTGAGTTATTCACCTTTTGTACCACATATTAAGGACTACTGTATTATTTAGTCTTTTTTTTTTGTTCTTGCATGTATGATTAGACTTATAGAAGTATTATGTTTTTTGCACAAAAAAAGAACTTGTTACTTTTGATCAGTCTACTGTTAGGTTGTGTGTCTGGGACCTGTGGTTCTACAGGTTTCCATGAGCACAGCTTCACAGGTGAGGGCTAATTGAGCTGGCTGGGTGTGGAGTTCCTCCCACCAGCCAATCCCCACGATTCTGCTGCATTTTTATATACCAGTCCCTCTGCAAGAGGAAACTGGTATCCCTTCACTCTAGGGTTTGGTTTTCCTGCATGCCTGTTATATGTATTATGTGTGTGAACAGTGTCTTGTCCAGTGTCTGTGCAAGTGGCCAGACATCAGGTGTGGATAGTCCTGTTCTGTGTGTGCTCTGTCTTGCATGCTAGCCCTAGTGTGTTGATGTGAACTGTGTCCTGTCATGCTGGATCGTTTGTCATCTTTGGGCTAGTTAGGCCCTTAGGTTTCAGTGCAGGGACGCCCTAATTTGGGCGATCGCCCTGCTTGCAGGCATGGTTCTGGTGGATGTTGTCTCATTAGAGTAGAGACCTGTGAGACAACGAGGACCCTTGAAGTTTGGGCTCGTGGGCTTAAGTGACTTGGCCAATCCATGAACTAATACCTCATACTTTTATAGCAATTCCATCTGTTATGTGTGCAGGTATGCAAGGTGAGTGTTTTGGTAATTTGTCAGTCCTTATGTTATGTCTGTCTGTGAGTCCAGTTCTCAGTTCACTCTCACATGGGTGTTTCAGCCAGCGCGCCCTGTTTGAACGTGATACCACTTTGGCATCTGTTCTGCGGCAAGGTGAGCCCAGTGGATGTAACATATATATAAGTTTTATACCAATGGGCTGATTTGCCTACATGTAAATTTCTGACACACTATGTTATAGTTTTAAATGGGTTGTCTCGAGGCAACAGTGATTTTTTTTTTATTGCCCAGTCCCCCTTCTTAAGCATACATTACTATGCAGCAGTGTAAACGGCTTTTAAAGCCGGTTTCTACTCACAGTTCTGGTGTTTCATCAACTTATAAAACGGTTCCCAAAGATGGCCGCCGGTTCTTTTCCCAAGTTGCACCGCGGTTTTCTCCCATGGTGCACCGCGCTTGCTGTAGCCCGATGTGCTCGCTCCCGAGACGCTACCAGCTGTGTCTCCCTGACAACCAGACGCCCAGCAGCCGCCGACCGGACCCCACAGCCACCGACCGACCACGGCACACGCTCTTGGGCCACAGTCACCCACCACCAGGCAGCAGGTAACCGGCGCTAGGCCCCGGCTCCCCCGCGCTAGGCCCCGGGGCCCAGCGGTAGGCTCCGGGGCCACAGCGGTAGGCTCCGGGGCCACAGCGGCAGTCCCCTGACAACAGACGAAAGCTCCGGGGCCACAGCGGTAGGCTCCGGGGCCCAGCGGTAGGCCCCGGGGCCCAGCGGCAGTCCCCTGACAACAGACGAAGGCTCCGGGGCCACAGCGGTAGGCTCTGGGGCCCAGCAGTAGGACACCCGGAGTAAAGCAGCGGCCCACGCCAGTTAGTCAGGGACCTATACAGTCCCCCCTGCGCACACATCACCCCCGACCCCTCACTTACATGGGCGGCTGGGCGGCTTCACGGCTGGGCGGCTTCACGGCAGGGCTGCTCGGCTGGGCTGCTGGGCTGGGCTGCTGGGCTGGGCTGCTGGGCTGCTCAAGTTTCTGCACCCCTCTCTAAGAGAGGATGGTAGCAGAATGGCCGCTCCAGCGCGCTCCCGAGAAGTTACAGCTCGTCTGCGCATGCGCAGAAGAGCTGTAGCGGCGAGCACGCTGAAGCGGCTCGTGCTCAGAGCAGAAGACCGGACTGCGCAAGCTCGTCTAAAAAAGCAAGAAGCCAGCGAAATTAGATGGAGCCATGGAGACGTGGACGCTAGCAACGGAGCAGGTAAGTGAATAACTTCTGTATTGCTCATATTTAATGCACGATGTATATTACAAAGTGTATTGATATGGCCATACAAAAGTGTATAACCCCACTTGCTGCCGCGAGACAACCCCTTTAATCTAAAAAAAACATATAAAATGAAAGTTCTAGCAAACCTGTTCCTCTCCAAATAGATTTTTATTGTTCACCATGTGTGTTCTATATTCGTCATACAAAGGGTTCTAACTGCTATTCTGTGGTCATTTTTTATAGTTTCTGTGCTGTATTTCTATATGATTATCAGGCAAAGGAGGCTAGCTCTTATAATTGTACAGAGGTCTAGCTCCTGTCAAACCGCTGCTTGTTTTCAGCATTTTGACAGATTATCCAATATGTCAGAATTTCCACCTCACTAGTTTACTTTTTTACTGTAACAAGAGTATATGGATGCTATGAATGTAGAGCACACTGCAAGAACCTTAGCTACAAAGCAGCCTGTGTAGTGAATCACATATTACTGACCTGTGATTCAAAGGGCCTTTCAATAGAAAATGCTGGAGGTGTTCAGCATTTTGTTGAGAGAGAATTATTCAGCTATAACCTTTTATAGTTAATTCAGCAGAAAAAAACTGGTCAACACCTGCTGCCTCAGCTCCAATTTGTGAATCCATGCATGCCTTATAGTCAAGACTGGCCTCCGAACTGATTATCTGTTTTTATTAAACGAAAAAATATATTCTTTGCCCCATAACCCACCTAAAAATATATGATAAATAATTAGTGTTGAAATTAAATAAATTATTTATTTATATATGATAAGGTTAATTATATCTCATACATATGTAAATGGTAATGAGAAGTGATAACAAATGCTTTTTATATATTACACCAATAGCTAATGTAATGTCATTTGTCCCTTTCTGAGTTTCATTTGCTGAAAAGTAATAAAAAATGAACTCACAGGTAGGGGATTAACTGGCATCCCACACACCAACTGCACTGCTAGTCAAATAGTATATTACATAACTTACTGAAAGAAGCTAGCATTAACCCTTTTCAATCCACTGTCTGACGTCTTCCTACATTCTGACTGAAGCTTGTACAGCTCCAATGTCAGAAAATGTCCGACAGGGTATTCTTACCGTATATTGCCAGCCACTCTGTTGTCGGAGCCTCTCTGGCACACACACACTAGCTTTAGCCAGCAAATGGCACAGTTGTATAACAGCAAAAAGAGAACGCTTTTTAGGAAACCCTGAATCCAAAATTGGATTGGAAAGGGTAGTTATTCTATGTTAAAGTGACACATGTCAGATTTCCAAATTTTGGCTTGGTCATTAAGGCGCAAACAGGCTTGGTCACTAAGAGGTTAAAGAAACTTGGATGCTATCTGTCAGCCATAGGTCACCACAGATTTCCACGTTTAAAAAGTATACTTTTTCTACTAGATGGTTGTGACAGATGTTTCTGATAAATACCATCTGTGTACCATTGGAATATCTGGAAGTAGAAAAAAACAACAACATAGAAGTGCACACATAGGATACCACTGGGGTAACCAGGTTAAGAGCAGTAGCGAAAGGTATTATGATAACCTGATGCTGTTGTGGTGGAACATAACACTCGATGGTGCTTTTATAAAGAGCCCAGGATGTAGCCTGAAATATGTTCAGATTCTCTGGCTAATGGAACATAAGCCTGAGATGTGTGAAAATAAATTGTATCCAGGTGCTGCCGACACAAAGAAAAAAGCAAGGTGGACAGAGGCAGTACATGCTGAAGCAGATTTCCTTTTATTCACTTTGTCAGGTACAATAAGTAAATTTCAGAACCAGACTGGTTCTTTTACCAGGTAGAGCACCTATTGAATATCGGTAAGCCATAGGCTACCATGTTATAAAAAAAATCATTCATTAATGTATTCTTTTTTTTAACTGGGTAGCACAAGATTGTATTGAATTAGCATCATGAGAAGCTGTAGAATTTCACAAAATTTAAGATGAATTAACATTGGACATAACTGTAGGAGATAACAGAATTTAGCAGTAACAATAATTCTTCCTAGTTCTATAATTATAACCAATCCAAATCTCTCACTCAGTAGACATTTGGGATGCAGTAATAGAAAGTCAGCCCCAGATTGACTATCTTCATCTGATAAATGGTGATAAATGTAACGATATTATACCCTCCTGTCAGTGATGTAGACAGTTGAGAGGACTAGTGTTGCCATGGTGGAAATGGAAGTGCCAGCTTCCAACATTGATAGAAAGGGAGAGTCATAGTAGCAGCTTGCAGAGAGAGGAAGAAAAGGTGGGTGTTGCAGGGCAGCACCATGCTAAGACAGAATAGGGTGCCACAGACAAACATAAGGGCTGTACAGTCACCATTAGCTATTACTAGTTACAGCAGCACCAACATCAAGCCCATAGCTAGGTATGCTTACAGGACTTCTGTAGCTTGGGCATTCTTTGAAACTGCACATTCTGACAGAAGAGTGGTCATCTGTGATATCTGCAGTAAGCATTTAAAAAACGGCAAGAATGTAAACAACCTCAGCACAACGTTTATGAACAGCCAATCTCATCTTACTTCCTCTTTCAATGTTGCAGTTACCTCTTCCTCCATCTCCCTCTTCATATAATGTGCTTCTGAGCACAGTGTCATTTTTGTATAGAGGCAGTAGCATACCTACTTCAAGCCTCTCTTCCGCAATTGATGATCGGGCTGCAGGCTTAAGAAAACCCATCACTTTCACCGACATTGACATCTAGCCCATATTAAAATGTGTCCCAGGTCATCAGACAGCCCTCCATCCCCCAGATATGGGAATCTAAAAAAAATACCACTCCAACAACCGCAAGCACAGCTACTTGCAATGAAGATGCTGCCCTTCAGGCGATTGGACACAGACACCTTCTGCAACGTGATGCTCCATGCTATCCCACAGTACCAGATGCCCAACCACCATTTTTTTGCCTAAAAAGCCATTTTTGCTCTGCAACGCTGTTACGTCTTCCAAAGATCCAAACTCAGAACTTCAGACAGAACTCAGATGGTATTGCAGAACTCAGGAACTCAGACAGAATACGGACATTGAGAAACAGACTTCACGCACACTGACAGGTGAACTCAGACTGAAGATAGAAATAGTGAAACAAAATTCACGACAAAGTTTAATACTTGCCAACAGGCGAACTCAGGAGAACTCAAACAGAACAGCAGGACAGAAAGACGGACTACATACTCGCAGACAGGCATTAACCAAAGACTAAGAGAAGAGAACAGGAATCGCAGATCGCAGATAGGTGCGATCTGCGATTTCTGTTCTATAATTTATTGGACGAGCGCATAAAAAGCGCTCATGTGTCCGATACCATTGAAAAGCAATGGTTTTAAAAAATCGCCGGACGCATGCGCATGCGCAAATCGCGCAAAAAAACGCCCGTCTAACTAAGGCCTTATACTGCAGTTTACGCATGCAAAATTTTCAGTAATGTGCATTTTTTGCATGCGCATTTCAGTCACGCAAAAAATGCAGCGTGTTCCATTTTCGTGTGTACAGCACACAAAAAAGCATATATTAAATTTAACTGTCAATTGTAATCAATTGATGCATGTGTGCATTTATTTGTATTCTCAAAGACAAAAGGCATGCACACATTAAAAAAACTAAAATATGCACACATGTGCGGAAAAACACAATGCCCATTGCGCAAGTACATACCACAAATGCATGTGTAAATTCGCTCACGCCTGTGTGAAGCCGCATGCGGAGGCCACAACGGAATCTGGCTCTGACCCTGGCCTGTGACCCCACGTACCTGCAAACTTTGTATTGCAGATGACCGTGGACACTCGCTGTCAATCATGCGCAGTACAGATTTTTTTTAATATTTGTTTTTCCCACGCCTTCACTAGGAGATGAAATGTATACCCGATTACATTGTATTCAGCGGACAGCCCATCCAAGAACAATGCAGCTGATTGCAGAGCTCAGACCACCTGCTGTGTTCCGCAAACAGTTCATGGAGGCTCATTTACATGCAAATGAATCTAATAAAGTGCTAATAGACATTAGTGTCCATTAACACTTTATGCAAAATCATAGCTAAAACTGTCAATTTTTCAATTGTTTGAAAGATTGTCTTTGTGTGTAAATGAGCCTTTGGTGATGAAGCCTGTTTGCTCCTTAAAGGAGATGTCCCGCGCCGAAACGGGTTTTTTTTTTTTTAAACCCCCCCCCCCGTTCGGCGCGAGACAACCCCGATGCAGGGGTTAAAAAAACCACCCGCACAGCGCTTACCTGAATCCCGGCGGTCCGGTGACTTCAATACTTACCGCTGAAGATGGCCGCCGGGATCTTCTACCTTCGTGGACCGCAGCTCTTCTGTGCGGTCCACTGCCGATTCCAGCCTCCTGATTGGCTGGAATCGGCACGTGACGGGGCGGAGCTACACGGAGCTACACGGAGCCCCATAGAGAACAGCAGAAGACCCGGACTGCGCAAGCGCGGCTAATTTGGCCATCGGAGGCCAAAAATTAGTCGGCACCATGGAGACCAGGACGCTAGCAACGGAGCAGGTAAGTAAAAAACTTTTTATAACTTCTGTATGGCTCATAATTAATGCACAATGTATATTACAAAGTGCATTATTATGGCCATACAGAAGTGTATAACCCCACTTGCTGCCTCGGGACATCTCCTTTAAGTATACCTATAGAAGTCCTTCACAGAGTAGACTAAAAGAACAGCTTTATTAATACTTAATTAAAAACATATAATTGGGCTGACAGGACAGACACACACAAAATCAATCTAGGAGGTCCCTAGAGTTTGAGGATACTATAACCCTTGTAGCGTAGATGACACCGTGGCCCTTGTGGATAGTAAAGGATTGAAAGAAGTCCCAAGGGACCACTAAGTAAAGTGTGGTGTCACCTAAGAACCCGTTTGCTCTTTAATGAGCAATTAATTTTTCAGTTTTTTTATCATCGCATTCATACAGCCATAATTTTTTAATTTTTTCATTGTGATAACATGCAAGGGTTGTGTTTTGTAGGACAAGTTGTATATTTTAATAGCATCATATTTGGGTACATACGTATGATGTATTGTATAAATTTATTACATTTTTTCAGGAGTATTGGGAAAAAAGAATTTCTGCCATTTGCTTTTTGGATTTCCTTCTAATGGTGTTCAGCATGCAAAATGAATAACATGATAACATTATTCTCTGCGTCAGCACGATTCCAATGATACCAAGTTCATAAAGTTTTTACATTTTTGTACACTAAAAAGACTTTTTTAAAAAGATTTGCTTTTTGTGTTGCTGCATTCCAAGAGCCATAGCATTTGTATTTTTCCATCGACAGAGCTCTTTCAGGGCTTCTTTTTTGCAGGATGAACTCTAGTCTTCATTTATCCTATTTTTGGGAACATGTAATATTTTGATTCCTTTTTATTCCATTTTTTTTCTAGAGGCAGGATTTTATAATTCTATAATTCTGGCATGTTTTTTTTAAATTATTTTAATGGCATTCACACTGCAGTATAAATAATATGTTAAATAAATTCTGAAGGCCAGTGCAATTACGTCAATACTGTGAGGTACTGAGGGGCGTAGTGGTGGACGGTCGCTACGTCACCCCCTGGTTCCGGTACTATGCATAAGGGGACTGGAGGAAGGTCATGTCCCACTCTCGGAGACGTAAGAAAACAGGAGCGTAATGTGGTCTCCAGCAAGCAGTTGCTGGAGATCTGTCCTTTAAAAATATCTGGGCCTGTTTGTTTTTGGAATAGATGGCAGGTTGGTTAGAGGGGCTGTCCATTCCACCTCCTCCACTCCAGGGTGTGTTCGAGCTCAATCAGCCCAGGTGCTGAGGCTGAGCCAGATCAAGGGTGCACATAAATAGCAGGTGCACGGACACAGGGGAGCTAAGATGGCTGCTGGACCCTGGCAGCCTGTGTGACCGGCTGGAGATAGAAGCCCTGTTGTGCGCTGCACCTGCTAAGTGCAACCTGATCAGGCCGGGACGGCCTGATAGCCGGATTTTGGACTATTATTTGTTTGCCTGAAGCTAAGGTTGGACTTTTATGTTGCTGTTATAAAAATAAACGCAGGTCACGCCTGCTTTTGGACTGCGTCCGCTGGTGTTCCGTCTCTGAATATTGCTAAACTCGCACACTACCGAGCTATCCTCCCACATATGGTGTTTCGGATGTGGGCAACGAATTGACACCGGCGGCTAACACTGCATCTCCTGGATAAAAGCCGCTGGTGCCCTATCGAAAAAGACTGCTGCCATGAAGGACCTGGTGCGACAGCTGGTGCAGATATATTTACAGCAACAAAACGCCCAGGCAGAGGCAAGGCAAATGCAACAAGAAACTAATCGCCTCCTAACAGAGCAAATGGCAACACTGCGAGAGGCCATGGTGATTCAACGGCCGGCGATTACAGCAAGCCAGAGCTCCCACCCCCAGGGGGCCCAAGGAGGACAACCATCTGCTTTTGGACTGCATCCGCTGGTGTTCCGTTTCTGAATATCGCTACACCCGCACACTACCGAGCTATACTCCCACAATACCAAATGTATATAGGTTTCTTTTTTAATGCAACTTTTTCACGATTTAAAAAACATTTTTTTTCTTATCACTGCATTCAAAGACCCCTAGGATTTAGTTTTTTTTGTCAACAGTGCTGTGTGGGGCTTTTTTTCTGGTGGCATTAGTTGTAGTTTTGTAGTATGGGAAGCTGTAAAGGGTAAACCATATGTTTCAGATTTTAGTACCACTGATGATGTCATATGAGAACTGGTGACAGCCAGAATAGAAGCAAATAGACAAATAGCAAATAGACAATTCAGATTAAATACAGGTAGACCGAAGATTGCAAGGTCAGATATCACTAGGCAAAATATATTATGGAATGTGTAGAATATATTGAATCTGGTCAAATCTCTTTGCACTAGTATCCTCCTCAGATCATCGCAAGTTCAATTCCCCTTATAAGGAAAAAAAAAAGTAGTAAAAGTTAAGGAACAAAATATTCTCAGTCATTACATCAAACATTAAAAATAAAAATTAAAACTTGGAATCGACACATTTGGAAAAGTCCAGTTTCATAAAATATTACATTATTCCCTCATGCTGAATAAAGAATACGTAATTCCAGAATGACGCTTTTTGGTCACTCCAACTTTAAGAAATAAAACATATTAAACATAAAGTGATCAAAAAGTCATGTATACCGCAAAATAGTGTCAATAATAACCACCGATCACCTTGCATAAAAATGAGCCCTTACAAAACCACATTCACAGAAAAATTAAAAACATTATGGGGGTCAAAAGATAGTGACAGGAATCAGTTTTTTAAGGTATTTTTTTAGTACTACATTCAAGAAAACAATTTTTTAAAAATCAAATACTTATTATTGAAATTTTATATAACCAACAACAAAAGAGAAATTAAATCGCAGTGAATCTAACTCTCACCCATACCCCCTATTACAAATAAGGTACATCACTGTACATGGGCTTTTGTGTAGTGCCTAACATGGTGAGAAGGTTAAACTATTCTGAAAAGTGCATAAATAATAAGCATTTATTAACCATTTCTACTTCCAGCACTACTAGAATAAGGATAGCACTCTATTGCAAACTAAAGTATAAGTGGCCAAACCGGATCTACGTGGGCTAAAGAGCTTCAAGCTTCTTTGCTGCTCCTCTTTTCAAATAGATATGTTTTTCCATACCCGCAAGCCAATTAGGTTTATTAAATTATCTGTTTGTTGAAGGAGAAAATCAGCAGAAGGAGTTTTACAGTGATTGGAAAGTAAAGTAGGGGCTTCTTCAGATAGGCGTATTTTAGGCCTGTTATGTGGTCATGAAAATCACAGCTGCATAATGGGACAAAACTAAACCATTGATTTTGTTTTCACTATTGGGATTCTCGCACGTTAATACTACCCACAATAAAATATAGGACTTGCCCTAACTAAGAAAACTACGTGTGAGAAAAATCGGGCAGGACCTATCTTCCCACTTTTTTAGTGAAAAAAACCCTGGTTCATGCACTAATGCGATCAATAGTGACGAGCATATTACCGCTTGTGCTTTTTGCCCTCGGGCCATTATTATATAGGAAGAGTGGGGTTTTATATACTCTATGTTTCAAATACCTATGTGAAATCTTATGAGCTTAACTGAGAGGGAGCTTAGGAATACTTTCTAGTATCATCCGCCACTGCCCTTCCTCCAATGGGCCCAAGTCTCTTTCCCATTTTACTTTTATCTTCAAAAGTGTTGGACAATGGAACACAGACTTTAGAATTAGCATAAGCTTGAAATGAAACCCGTCAATCTCTCTACCTCCCCTATCATAGCTTTAATTGGGTGATTAGTTACTGATATGGATTTCTCAGCATCAAGTGCATAACAAAGTTGTAAACATTTATAAAATTGGGTGTGTGATAAATTAAATTCTTCCTGCAAAGTTGAGAATAGTTTAAGATGACTCTCTGCCAAAATATGGGATATACATCTTATACCCTTAAATGTTTCATTTACAAAAACCCTCCAAACTGGACAATTCAGATAACCAAGGCATGACCCAGATTGATGTTGCCTGGGTGCAACCCTGGATACCAATCATATCCCACACATTTCACTATAGCTTATGTACTGTATATAGCATAGGTAGTCTCTTGGAATGAATCTTAAATTTATGTGTCACTAAGACTTCAAATAACTGATCTACTGACAGAAAACTTTTCAATATAACTTTACATGAGTCTGAGCAGGGTAATCCCCATCCCCGATGTATAATAGTATTAAAGTCATCCAAGAATAATAACAGGACAGGTGTAATCGTTTCCTTAAATAAGAGAACCTTTTTTATGAGCATCACTAGGAAACGGAGGAGGGATATATAATACAACAAGAATACACTCAATTGTATAGAACGTACAATAAATACAAATATCTCTCTCCTTGTGAACTATTTATTTTTGCATGCAGGTAAAATGAACTGATCTGTGAATAAGGACCCTCACCTGCCCTAGAATACCCAGTATGGATGGTATGTTAAGAATTTAGCCACAATTTATTTAAGCAACATAAAGTATCTGCAGTCAAATGGGTTTCTTGAAAGCAGAAAGCAGCAGACAAAAAAGCATAACATATCTAAACTTGATGCTTAACTGGGTCCCCTTACACTGAACATTCCAAGAAACAAAAGTTAGATGGTTAGCCATTAATACATTGGAAAAACAAAATTAGTAGAGGGGAATATCATACCATCCCCAACAGCACTTCAGGAATGAAATGTATATAGAGGATAGTATAAGTATAGAGAAGCTTTATAATGATGCACCTAATAATCACCCACATATAAGGTAGAACAACTATAACAGCGCCCATCATTCCCATTGCTCCAAAAACTATATAAATTTTGTATCACTATAATCTTGCCAACAAAATAAAGATAAGATGTCTTTTTTACTGCACATTAAATGCCATAAAGGCAACCATCACCCCCCCTCCCCCAGCCCCCCAAATGGGGATACTGCATTTTTTTCATTTCTCCTCCCATGAAATTTTTTCTTTTTTCCAATACATTATACAGTACATAAATTGTATTAAATAAAACTAGAGCTTGTCCCACAAAGAGCATGTCCACATGTAGCTGTATTAGCAGAAAAATAAAATAGATTTTTTGGACCAAGGGGAGGAAAAAATGAAAATGCCAAAACAGCTGCAGCATGAAGGGGCTAATCAGGGCAGTGCATATCAACAGGATTTTGTGTCTAAAGAGTCAAAACATATGACAGCAGTTGGTACTCCATGGCGTCTACATGAATGGTCTGATGAATGTACCAGCAGCATTTTAAAAGCTTATGGAAGAAACACTTGAGGGATTGAAAGATGAGCATTGTTAGCCTTACCTAGATGATATTCTTTGTTATTCCTGAGCTTTTGTAGAAAATGTAAAAATATTAAGAAAAGTTTTCTAACAGGTTACGTATGTACAGCATCAAATTGCGACCAAAGAAATATGATTTTTTTAAAGACAGAAGTAGAGGTCCTAGGATAATTAGTTCCAAGTGATGAAATTAGGGTAGGCCCAAAAGATTTAGTAGCAGTTTATGCTATAAGAGAAAAGTAACATAAACAATGGAAGGCCAGAGAAAAGTATTAAAGCTATTTAGGTATTATCTGCTCTTTACAATATTTTTTTAGATTGCTAAGCTTCTATGCAATATGCTTCACATCAAAGAAGTAGCGAAACAAATGAGTAGTTTATATTAAAAAAAACAAGCCACAATAGAGAGAAAAGGGGTGAGCTCTCTTCTGGAACCCCAATTCAATGGACATTAATTCATCAGAACCTTGCTGACAAGCTTATTAAGGTGCGTACTGTGTATCCCATTCTAGCTTACCATAACTTTACCTTTCCATTTCTATTACACACAGGCACTTCACAAGAATGCTTAGAATCTGTATTTTATCACTAAGGTAAACTGGGAGTAACATGGTACGGGTCACGTACATAAATCAAAGAAAAATTACCACCTACATTCAAGAAAATGAGTTTTTAGCTGTAGCATGAATGATTTGTGATAAATTCCAGGACTACCTATACTTTGCTCCTTTATTTACAGCATATACCATCCTGATAACAACGAACTGGCATATGATCTCAATTTAGCAAGACTAAATAGTGTTAGTTATCATTCGCTGGGAGAACTAGCTTTTTTCTACTCTAACATTAAGTATTAGCCAAGAAAAAGAAATGCTGATGCAGATACCTTGTCCCGAAATCCCCTAGATAGTGTTGTGGATAACTAAGAATTTATAGGTTTTATAGCACACCTGAGGCTATCTCAGCTGTGTGGCAGGGAAGTAGGGGAGTGGTGGATCAGAAGGACTTCTGAGTTTTGTCTCTATCCGTGGAATGAGAGCTTTCAGAGATGACTATCACAGCAAATCAATTCACTAATGCCTGGTTACAAGATAAGGCCATAAAATATATAATTCAATTGAAAAATCTAAGAGCGGTACCCACAAAAGAAGATAAGCCATTTCTAGATAGGAGGAAGACAGCTACTACAAAAATTGAAAAAATAAACAGTAAAAGATGGTATTCTATTGAGATAAAAAGAGAGCAGTTCCACAGGAATTAAATGAGTTAGTGATTGAAAAATCTTCATAATAAGATGAACCACTGTGGATCAGACAAAGTCAGCCAACTGGCAAAAAAGAGATTCTATTAGTCTTTTATACAAAAACAGATTATGTTGCAAAATGTGTATCAAACAGAAAAATATTATGACAGAAAAGCCCCCTTTAGGATTTATTATAACCAGGGCACCATTTGAACCTATTATACCCTAGAGAAAGAAAAAAATCACAATGGAAAGGATATCTGCCACAGATTGTTTGTGCCGGACATGATACAACTGATTATGCTCCATTTCTTATGCTATACAGCAGGAATCCTCAATTACCAAACTTGATATCAGTAAATCTATTATTTGACATGGATGAAAATAAAGAGGCTGTGTCACCTCAAAAATATGTTGAAAACTGGGCTACAAAAATAAAGCAAGCTTATAAAATTGTTTCTGCAAAAGTCTTCCCAGAAAGGTAAAATATATTATCATCAGAAAGTAAAGAGAGTAGTAATTCAAGCTGCTGATTGTGTTCTGGTGAGAAACTTGTCAGAAAGAAGTGGCTCACGAAAACTTCATCCCTTCACTGGTAAAAATAAGTCTATAGAGTAATAGAACAAGTAGGGTAAGAATATGTTTGCATAGTGAAACCATATACAAATTGTGAACCTTCAAAAGTCATTCACCATAAATTGCTGCTTCCAGTTACTGATTTTCCAGTAGAGAATGATGTTTCTCCAAATGAAAGAAAGCAGAAAACTACTAGTATGCCAAAGAGTTATTCACTAGAAAAGAGCCAGCAATGCAGTACCTGATAGGGTGCAGAGCAGGCACAATCACTGCTGAGCAGGCACAATCGCCATAAGGCCAGCACAATCGCCGTAGGGTAGACACAATTGCCATAGACTCCTATAATATGCAGTAAGCCAGACTATTAGGATAGCGTAGGTTCTGATGGACGCATGGTGACCTTGCCATCAGCCCATCAGCTTATGTATCTTTGCCAAAATTAAGAACTAACTCGCATTTTATTAGTCTATATCAGTATTTCCTTTATGCAGTTTGCTATAGACATCTGGTGGAGCCCAAGATGTCAGCCAGTGTGACCCACTGTTGAGATACAGGGCAACCCACTGCTATGTCAGTGTGAGTTGTAATCCTGTATGGTGGGACGCACTCATCCATTGGCTGGCTTCTATGGTATCATTCACATTGCAGACTAGGCTCATCTGCAGTCCCTCCTCTCCAATCTCGGCTGGGTTGATTGGGTGGCTGCATATAAGTCTGCACTGGACAATTAGCTCCTCCAGTTTATAGTCTGGCTTACTGCATATTATTAGGGTCTACGGTGATTGAGCCTAACCTACTGCGATTGTGCCGGTCTTATGGCGATTGTGCCTGCTCTGCACCTTATCAGGTACTGCATTGTTGGCTCTTTTCCAATAAATAATGATTTTGTTTTCCCTCTCACCTCTGTGATTTCATTAGTATGCCAAAGAGCAATCAGATAGATCTGAGGAGAACTCCTCTGAAACTTTTGATGGCAAAGAATACTTTTAGCAACCTGAGTGGTTTGACAGCAATAAACAACAACCAATACAACAACCTCAGACTGGAGCTAAAGAATCCTATATTAGTCAGTCGAAACCTTCAAATCAGAAGGCAAAACATTTCTTAGGTGATGATAGATCATTTTAGAACTGAAAAACAGAATTAGAAGAAAAGCCAATGGAGACCTTAGAAGCTTCTGAGGAAAATACATTAGCTTTGCAAACTGAAGATGACCTGCAGGATACAAAATTTTGCATTTGCAAAGGATAAAGAAAGCCATAAGAGATATTTTATGTATGACACTCTTACCCATCCTAAATGGTGAACAGATTAAATCTGGCGTAATAACATGAACAGTACAAACAGTACAAATACAGTAAATAAACTGAGATTTAGATACTATTACAGTCTAGGGAGATCAGGGGTTTGACTCCAATGTATCCAACGCACAAAAATATACAGAAATAGCTAATATTCTGTTTTAAATAATATTTGTCATGATAATCCAAATGATACTGCAAAAAACATTCATTCTACAACTATCAAGCCATGCAGAAAAATATGATTTAAATGCTCATTTAATTGATGTAACATCTAGCAATGAATGTAGTTTACTGATTAATTAAATCACACTCTTTGTTTCAAAGGGCACTATATCTAGTAGTAGTTTACCGACTACAGCTGTAGTAAACATCCACTTGACATTTAATGTGCTATGATGATAACTAAATGCTATCCATGCTGTAAATGGAGTTATCATAATGTGCCAGCCATTGTACATCTGTACATGGTACATGAAAAATCAATGGTCAGCAATATGCATTATGTGAAGCTCTTGATTTTCTTTTAATGGTATTTAGAGCAGATATGGTTTAATGATCTTTAATACACATATATGGAGCATTTCAAGAGCTCGTCAGAAAATATTGAAACCTTAAAACACAATTCTAAAGCACAAAACATGCCAAATGGGCTTATTCACACGAGCGTATTTGCACCTGCAATATGCAGGTAATAGAAACCATTGTTTTCAGCAGGTTCATTCTCAGTGGGGTTTTTTTGTGCGTGAGAAAAAAATGTAACATGCTCTATTTTTGTGCACCATAGGTCCATATAGGAGTCTAAGGGGTGTGCAAATGTGCACATCTGTAGTGGAAGTACGCACAGAACACTGCACATACCCGCGAACAAAGTATTGGCCAAAATATTAACCAATACGTTGTATTTATTGGTATTTATCTATAACATGCAATGTGGTTTTGAACACTGGGGAAGCCCAAGGTGCCAGTGCGGTTCATCTATGGTGTGCAGCACAGCCTGCTGGATTGAAATATGGCATCATTAATGGGTAGTAAGCCTGCATGTTGCACTACACATATCATGTGGCCTGACACCCTGTATATGCCCTCTTTTTGTGCAAGAATAGCACTAAGCAGCCTCCCCCTCAGTATAAGGAAGGCATGTGAGTGGTTGTTCATCAGTGTTTTGCACCTGTGCAATGCTCCTCCATATGGCAGTCTGGCTGTCTGCATGTTGAAGGATGTGGTGTTTATACCTGCCCTCTTCTATTAGTGTATCAGTAAGTTTATGGCCACTTTCTGTGATTTTTTTTGTCTGTTTTAAAATCCGTAACAAGATTCATACGTGCATTTTATTGTGTCATTAGTTTGGATGGGAATTTAATTTATTGCATTGCAGTAAAACCATAGCATGCCCAGAATCTGTTGCAGATTTGTACTGCTATTTGTGAATTAAGTTTGTTAAAATCCCTTTTACTTACATTGATTGCATGATAGAAAACATGGTTGCATAACAGCTCGAGAAATGCAGGTTGGAGACCGCTGATGTAAATGTGTGGGGCATAGGCATTTTTACTTATGATATGAATCCATTATGCGGTACATCTTTTTGGCCTATTCACTGAAAAAAAAGACATGTTCCGGATGTAGCCTATGAAATGTAAGTGTATAACAGTGCACAACCTTGATCTCTATAGCAACCCAATTATCTACTTATGTGCACAGTGAGAAGGTTGACTAGCTTCCAGGAACTGCTTAGGGAGATAAAAATAGAAGTTATGAATCATTATATATTGAAACATAATTCTAGGCTGTGTGCCTGGCTAGTTGACAGAGTTATTGGCTCCATGAGGCCATGTTAACATGTGACAGATTTGCTGCGGATTTTGCAAAATTACACATAGCATTTACAGTAGCAGCAAAGTGAATGACACTTTCAAAATCTGATCCACACACTATGGGAAAAATCTGCACTAGTTCCACCCATAAATTGACCTGTGCTGCAAATTTGAAATCCACAGCATGCCAATGTATGCTGTGGATTTTCAGTGTGAATTTCCCACTTTGAAATGAAGGGGGCGAAATCTGGGATAAATTTGAAGAATTTCCACAGCAAAATCTATCATAGATTTGCCACTACAGGTTTGCTGCATATTTTTCACTGTGAAAAATCTACAGTGGATCTGCAGCATGTAAACATACCCTGAGAGTTTGTATGGCGAACAAGAAGAAAAAAAGGAAAAATTAGTGGTAGTAGAAGAAGAATGAAGCTGTTGAATTTATAAATGTAAGATATGGAAGTAGTTCTCTTATTTTGGGTCGATCTACATGGATAAAAACAAATTTTATACAAGATGTTGTAATATCTGGCTATTTTTAAATATATTGTGGATTCTTTATTATGGCTTGTATTCTGATCACAATTTTGGAGCACTCGTTAAAGCTGTGACTTTTTAGTCATTTATGCCCCGCCATGCCTCTTCTCAATAAGTGGGCAAGGCCCAGATTTAGGGAGCATGGCTGCATGTAGCCTATCACTTTTACTATAATCCATGCCAGAAACTAGAATTAACAACAAAGTTAAGTCGAGTTGGTCCAAGATTTCATTTTCCTTGGATCCAAAATCAATTGCAACGGGCAATCTGAACCTAAGATCAAAAGATGGATTACACTTGGTAGGAATGTAATTCAATGAATGGAAAAGATCTGGAAAAGCAAGGACATTAGCATTGCAACAAAAACCAGACTGGTCAATGCAATTGTCTTTCCCATAATGACGTATGGTTGTGAAAGCTGAACGCTCTGAAAAACAGATCAAAGGAAAATTGATGCGTTTGAACTATGGTGCTGGAGGAGAATGCTATAGATACCTTGGACTGCCATGACAACGAGCAAGGTAGTGTTAGATCGCGTCAAACCGAAAATATCACTGGAGGGCAAAATCATCAAACAGCGGCTCTCTTTTTTTGACTACGTGATGTGCGCGAACTCACTGGAAACAGTACTGATGCTTGGCAAAGTCAGTGGGAAGAGAAGATCAGGACGACAAAGAACAAGATGGCTAGATAAAATCAAGGCCACCACAAACATGTGAAGCGCGAAAGTGAAAAAAGTTGTAAAAGAAAGAAATGCATGGAGAACATTGATCCATAGAGGGACTGAGAGTCGGATGCAACTGAACGGATAATCATCATCATGCCAGAAACTGGTGTAGATTACAGCCAAAACCTAGCGAGCTCCTAGCTGGCAGATGGAGGTACTGCGTGATGGAACACATGTTTTAAGAAGCTTGTGCATATTAATACATTTGTTGCTGGAAGAGGGGTGCAGGGTTTACTTAGACTTGCATAAGAAATTCTGGTTGAAGTAAATATAACCCATTGTTTAATAAACTAAAGAAACTAGTAGTTCTTTTTCTTTAGATTACCAACATCAAGAAAATGAGATGAGAAGGCATGAATATTACAGATGAAGCCATTTTTTGTCATCATATGCAAAAAAGCTTTCACTTACTGTATTCTTTCAAAAAAATGTGAAAGCAAAATTTTTTTTCAGTCCTACCTAATGATGTAAACTTGCTGTTACCTCTACACAAGGGAAATTAATGATGTTTTAGCTGTATCATTACAGTAGTTTATCTTGACCTTGTACAGCTGCCGTTCTTTTCATGTAATTGTAGAGTACACAGGTCAGCATTGAGTAAGATTAACTGAATATTAAACATTTTGCCCACTTTTGATAATACATCAAATAAAAATGGTAACTTAATCATTTTATTTATAAACTACTTCTGTAATTCCCAAAACATCCACTAACAGGTATCAATGTACACTGACCACAAAATAAAATATAATAAATAATGACTAGTTCAGAAAAAAAGACATGTTCACTATTTTTCTTTGCTAGGTTTTATAAATGTGACATACTATCTGTAACAAGATGAAGAAAAGTAAAAGACAAAATCGCAATTCTAGAGAATTGCACTGGATACTTGCTGGCTGGTTCCACTAAATACAGTAGATTCTCACCCATTTTTTTATTCAACCTTTAACCCTTATTTGTTTAGCGCCAACTTATTCTGCAATGATTTTGGAGCACAAGGGAGCTAAAACAATACAAAGGTTAATAATGGTATTTAAAAGTTATGTAAGCAAAAGAAGGGTGGGGAAGATACATAAAGTACTGGGTGGGCGATAGTGAGGAAGGAACACTACAATGCGCCGAAAATGGAGCAGATGGGGTGTGGGTAATGCAGGAGGTATGGGGCAAGAAATGTACATGATAGGCGAATTATGTGGCAGAGGACTAGATCAGGAGATGTGGTATGCATCTTTGACGAGGTGCATCTAAAATGCCGTGCAATAGGGATTGTCCGGATGTCTTGGGGTAGAACGTTCCATAGGATTGCTGCTGCTCTGGTGAAGTCCTGGAGGCAAACATGCATGGTTCGAATTAGAAAGGCATCTAGTCTGAATGTGTTAGCGGAGAGTAGTGTGCAGGCTGGGTGAAGTACGGACAGGAGGGGGAGATGTACAGTGGTGCTGTGCAATGGAGAGCTTTGTAATTGAGGAGTTTAAATTGAGTTCTATAATGTATGGTTGGCCAGTGCAGTGACTGGCATAGTGCAGAGACATCTGAGAAGTGGCTGGATAGGAAGATGAGTCTAGCTGCCGTATTTACTATTGATTGAAAGGGATAGGTCTGGTGCGGGGAAGGCCGATGAGCAGTGAGTTGTAGTAGTTGAGTTGGGAATGGATGAGGGCGAAAACAAATGTCTTTAGTGTGTCCATGGTCAGGAATGGCCAGATTTTAGCAATTTTCTCTAGCAAAAAAGATGTTGAAAAAGTGGTCAGAGAGATAGGAGGAAAACCAGGAGAGAGCAGTGTCCTTTAGGCTGATAGAGCAAAGCATAGCAAGGAGGAGGTTATGGTCAATAGTGTCAAATGCAGCAGAGTGATCAAGTAGGATTAGTAGGGAATAGTTGCCCCTCAACTTGGCCATCATCAGGTCATTTGATACTTCAGTGAGGGCAGTTTCGGTCAAGTGTAAGGGGTGGAAGTGAGAGTGGAGGGAGTCGAGGAGAGAGTTATGAGAGAGAAAGTGTATGAGGTGGAAATAGACCAGGTGTTCAAGTAGTTTGGAGATGAAGGAGAGGTTGGAGATGGGTCGGTGGTAGGCAGCGTCAGTTGAGTCAAGGCTCAGTTTCTTTAGTAGAGGGGATATGATAGAGTGTTTAAATGAGGAGGGGAAGATGCCAAAAGTTTTGGAGAGGTTGAAGATGGGGGTGAGGTGGATAATGACCGCGGGGGGGGGGGACCTGAGTAGGTGTGTGGGGAAAGTGTTGCTAGCGCAGGTGGTGGGGCAAGCAGCGGAAAGCAGTCTGGAGACTTCTTCCTCTGTTGTTGGTTCTAACATAGATAGTGGATGCAGTGCTAAAGAGACCAGAGTTGGGGTTAACTGTGTAATATTTGGAAATTTCTTTACGGATGTTTTTTTTCCTTTGAAATGTGCGGCTAGTTCTCCAGCAATACATTATGATTTTTAACCCTTAATGATTAAAGTACTTGCAAACAAGCTAGCCATGCCTAAGAGATTCTGCAATAGAACATTAAAGGGAATCTGTCACCATCTTTTTTGCAGTCCTCTATGACAGCAGCCCAAGGTATTGACAGGCACACTGATTACAGTGATATGTCTGCTGTATGTATCTGTGCAGTAGTTTGGAACAGGCTTGGATTTTATTAGTAGCAGCTACATATAGAGGGCTACAGTGAGTTGTCCTCAATATTCATGAGCTGTATCTCGCCATACCGCCCTTCAGCTACTGATTGACCACTCTCTGCCTATTACTGTGCATAGAGAGACAGCTGTCAATCAGTGGCCAGAGGTTGGGATGACCATGGCTAGCTGTAGCTCTTGAATACTGAGGACTCATCCTTTATGAATGTTTGCTACTAATAAAATGCAAGTTTCTCTCAAAGTACTTCATGGATGCATAAGGTAGACATATCATTGTAATCAGTGTGACCATAACTACATTGTGCTGCTTTCAGACAGAGCTTCAAAAAGATGGTGACTGATTTCCTTTAAATAAACTGTCCAGTGTTGTTTTATATGTTTTGATTTAAATAGATTTTTCAGGACGTTGTTAAGTAAAACAACTTTCCAAAACCATGTTTTTACTGCTACTGACTTCACAAGAAAGCTATCAAATCTATTAGAATGATATTTTCACATTTTTAACACTTGTCTTGTGGAAATATAGTATTGGAAACATGCTGATTTAACTAGTAATAATGTAGTGTTGAAACAGTCTAAAATCCATATGAAGTGTCTATATTCTCTAAAATAAAAAGTCCTTCTTTCCTGACTTTCCTTACTGGCTGGCATTCATGGTCCACTAGTGTATACAAAAGACTGGTAGGGGGCTCTAAAAAAGGCACAATTAGTACCTACCTCACCTCTATTCTCCTGTTGCTTCTTTTCTAGCTTCCAGATGTTTGTGAGTGAAGTCAACAGCTGTGCCTGCTCTTATAGATTTCAACATAATCTTAAACTACTAATATTAGTTTCCAAATATTGTCGTGGAGAAAAGTAGTAAACTGAAAGTTATGGCAAAGTATGTTGTCATGTCTACTGTCAGGATCACTATTAGTTCACTGGAAGCTCGAAATCAACAGGGGAGACTTGGCTTACTTGACAGGAGACTGAAGAATTTTTAAGAGTCTTTCATTGAAGCAAAGCATTTCGGCACTGCATCAGCACTAGAGATGAGCGAACACCAAAATGTTCGGGTGTTCGTTATTCGTAACGAACTTCCCGTGATGCTCGAGGGTTCGTTTCGAACAACGAACCCCATTGAAGTCAATGGGCGACCAGAACATTTTTGTATTTCGCCGATGCTCGCTAAGGTTTTCATGTGTGAAAATCTGGGCAATTCAGGAAAGTGATGGGAATGACACAGTGACGGATAGGGCAGGCGAGGGGCTACATGTTGGGCTGCATCCTAAGTTCACAGGTCCCACTATTAAGCCACAATAGCGGCAAGAGTGGGCCCCCCCCCCCCAACAACTTTTACTTCTGAAAAGCGCTCATTAGCATGGCATACCTTTGCTAAGCACCACACTACCTCCAACAAAGCACAATCACTGCCTGCATGACACTCCACTGCCACTTCTCCTGAGTTACATGCTGCCCAACCGCACCCCCTCCCCCCCACAGCGCACACCAAAGTGTCCCTGCGCAGCCTTCAGCTGCCCTCATGCCACACCACGCTCATGTCTATTTAGAATTGCGTCTGCCATGACGAGGGACCGCAGGCATACACTGCAGAGGTTGGCACGGCTAGGCAGCGACCCTCTTTAAAAGTGGCGGAGCGATAGCCCACAATGCTGTACAGAAGCAATGAGAAATAGAATCCTGTGCCACCGCCATCAGGAGCTGCACACGTGGGCATAGCAATGGGGAACCTATGTGCCACACACTATTCATTCTGTCAAGGTGTCTGCATGCCCCAGTCAGACCGGGCTTTTTAATTCATAGACACAGGCAGGTACAACTCCCTATTGTGAAGTCCCTGTCGACCCACAGCATGGGTGGCTCCCTGGAACCCACCGGCGGTACACAGAAATATCCCATTGCATTGCCCAACACAGCTGAGGTAGTAATGTCGTGCTTAATGCAGGTGGGCTTCGGCCCACACTGCATGCCCCAGTCAGACTGGGGTTCTTTACAAGTGGACACATGTAGGTTTAACTCCCTGTGGACCCACTGCCTGGGTGGGTGCCAGGAAGCCACCGGCGGTACATAGAAATATCCCATTGCATTGCCCAACACAGCTGAGGTAGTAATGTCGTGCGTAATACAGGTGGGCTTCGGCCCACACTGCATGCCCCAGTCAGACGGGTTCTTTAGAAGTGTACAGATGTATTAAAAACTCAGTGTGCACCTACAGCATGGGTGGCTCCCTGGAACCCACCGGCGGTACACAGAAATATCCCATTGCATTGCCCAACACAGCTGAGGTAGTAATGTCGTGCTTAATGCAGGTGGGCTTCGGCCCACACTGCATGCCCCAGTCAGACTGGGGTTCTTTACAAGTGGACACATGTAGGTTTAACTCCCTGTGGACCCACTGCCTGGGTGGGTGCCAGGAAGCCACCGGCGGTACATAGAAATATCCCATTGCATTGCCCAACACAGCTGAGGTAGTAATGTCGTGCGTAATACAGGTGGGCTTCGGCCCACACTGCATGCCCCAGTCAGACGGGTTCTTTAGAAGTGTACAGATGTATTAAAAACTCAGTGTGCACCTACAGCATGGGTGGCTCCCTGGAACCCACCGGCGGTACACAGAAATATCCCATTGCATTGCCCAACACAGCTGAGGTAGTAATGTCGTGCTTAATGCAGGTGGGCTTCGGCCCACACTGCATGCCCCAGTCAGACTGGGGTTCTTTACAAGTGGACACATGTAGGTTTAACTCCCTGTGGACCCACTGCCTGGGTGGGTGCCAGGAAGCCACCGGCGGTACATAGAAATATCCCATTGCATTGCCCAACACAGCTGAGGTAGTAATGTCGTGCGTAATACAGGTGGGCTTCGGCCCACACTGCATGCCCCAGTCAGACGGGTTCTTTAGAAGTGTACAGATGTATTAAAAACTCAGTGTGCACCTACAGCATGGGTGGCTCCCTGGAACCCACCGGCGGTACACAGAAATATCCCATTGCATTGCCCAACACAGCTGAGGTAGTAATGTCGTGCTTAATGCAGGTGGGCTTCGGCCCACACTGCATGCCCCAGTCAGACTGGGGTTCTTTACAAGTGGACACATGTAGGTTTAACTCCCTGTGGACCCACTGCCTGGGTGGGTGCCAGGAAGCCACCGGCGGTACATAGAAATATCCCATTGCATTGCCCAACACAGCTGAGGTAACGTCAGCTGTAATGCAGGTGGGCTAAAAATTAATTTGATTACACTGTAGGCAAGGGCCCACAAAAATTGCTGTATCAACAGTACTAATGTACATCCCAAAAATTGGCCATGGCCAGCCAAGAGGGCAGGTGAAACCCATTAATCGCTTTGGTTAATGTGGCTTAAGTGGTAACTAGGCCTGGAGGCAGCCCAGTGTAACGAAAAATTGGTTCAAGTTAAAGTTCCAATGCTTTTAAGCGCATTGAAACTTATAAAAATTGTTCTGAAAAATTATTTGAGTGAGCCTTGTGGCCCTAAGAAAAATTGCCCGTTCAGCGTGATTACGTGAGGTTTCAGGAGGAGGAGCAGGAGGAGGAGGAGGAGGAATATTAGACACAGATTGATGAAGCACAAATGTCCCCGTTTTGGATGGTGAGAGAGAACGTAGCTTCCATCCGCGGGTGCAGCCTACGTATTGCTTACGTATCGCTGCTGTCCGCTGGTGGAGAACAGAAGTCTGGCGAAATCCAGCCTTTGTTCATCTTGATGAGTGTTAGCCTGTCGGCACTGTCGGTTGACAAGCGGCTACGCTTATCGGTGATGATTCCCCCAGCCGCACTAAACACCCTCTCCGACAACACGCTAGCCGCAGGACAAGCAAGCACCTCAAGGGCATACAGGGCTAGTTCAGGCCACGTGTCCAGCTTCGACACCCAGTAGTTGTAGGGGGCAGAGGCGTCACCAAGGATGGTCGTGCGATCCGCTACGTACTCCCTCACCATCCTTTTGCAGTGCTCCCGCCGACTCAGCCGTGACTGGGGAGCGGTGACACAGTCTTGGTGGGGAGCCATAAAGCTGGCCAGGCCCTTAAAGACTGTTGCACTGCCTGGGATGTACATGCTGCTCGATCTACGCACATCCCCTGCAACATGGCCCTCGGAACTGCGCCTTCTGCCACTAGCGCTGTCGGCTGGGAATTTTACCATCAGCTTGTCCGCAAGGGTCCTGTGGTATAGCAACACTCTCGAACCCCTTTCCTCTTCGGGAATCAGAGTGGGCAGGTTCTCCTTATACCGTGGATCGAGCAGTGTGTACACCCAGTAATCCGTAGTGGCCAGAATGCGTGCAACGCGAGGGTCACGAGAAAGGCATCCTAACATGAAGTCAGCCATGTGTGCCAGGGTACCTGTACGCAACACATGGCTGTCTTCACTAGGAAGATCACTTTCAGGATCCTCCTCCTCCTCCTCCTCCTCCTCAGGCCATACACGCTGAAAGGATGACAGGCAATCAGCCGGTGTACCGTCAGCAGCGGGCCAAGCTGTCTCTTCCCCCTCCTCCTCATCCTCCTCATGCTCCTCCTCCTCCTCCTGTACGCGCTGAGAAATAGACAGGAGGGTGCCCTGACTATCCAGCGGCATACTGTCTTCCCCCGCCCCCGTTTCCGAGCGCAAAGCAGCTGCCTTTATGGTTTGCAGGGAATTTCTCAAGATGCATAGCAGAGGAATGGTGACGCTAATGATTGTAGCATCGCCGCTCACCACCTGGGTAGACTCCTCAAAATTACCAAGGACATGGCAGATGTCTGCCAACCAGGCCCACTCTTCTGAAAGGAATTGAGGAGGCTGACTCCCACTGCGCCGCCCATGTTGGAGTTGGTATTCGACTATAGCTCTACGCTGTTCATAGAGCCTGGCCAACATGTGGAGCGTAGAGTTCCACCGTGTGGGCACGTCGCACAGCAGTCGGTGCACTGGCAGCTTAAAGTGATGTTGCAGGGTGCGCAGGGTGGCAGCGTCCGTGTGGGACTTGCGGAAATGTGCGCAGAGCCGGCGCGCCTTTACGAGCAGGTCTGACAAGCGTGGGTAGCTTTTCAGAAAGCGCTGAACCACCAAATTAAAGACGTGGGCCAGGCATGGCACGTGCGTGAGGCTGCCGAGCTGCAGAGCCGCCACCAGGTTACGGCCGTTGTCACACACGACCATGCCCGGTTGGAGGCTCAGCGGCGCAAGCCAGCGGTCGGTCTGCTGTGTCAGACC
Source organism: Eleutherodactylus coqui (assembly GCF_035609145.1). Taxonomy (NCBI): domain Eukaryota; kingdom Metazoa; phylum Chordata; class Amphibia; order Anura; family Eleutherodactylidae; genus Eleutherodactylus; species Eleutherodactylus coqui. The sequence continues at coordinate 383,290,787 of NC_089837.1, read as the reverse complement.
CTGCAGCAGTTCGTGGGCCGTGTGCCTCTTATCGCCTAAGCTGAGTAGTTTCAGCACGGCCTGCTGACGCTTGCCCACCGCTGTGCTGCCACACCGCGCGACACCGACTGCTGGCGACATGCTGCTGCTAACACATCTTGATTGTGAGACAGAGGAGGAGGAGGAGGAGGAGGGTGCTTTAGTGGAGGAAGCATACACCTCCGCAGATACCACCACCGAGCTGGGGCCCGCAATTCTGGGGGTGGGTAGGACGTGAGCGGTCCCAGGCTCTGACTCTGTCCCAGCCTCCACTAAATTCACCCAATGTGCCGTCAGGGAGATGTAGTGGCCCTGCCCGCCTGTGCTTGTCCACGTGTCCGTAGTTAAGTGGACCGTGGCAGTAACCGCGTTGGTGAGGGCGCGCACAATGTTGCGGGAGACGTGGTCGTGCAGGGCTGGGACGGCACATCGGGAAAAGTAGTGGCGACTGGGAACTGAGTAGCGCGGGGCCGCCGCCTCCATGATACTTTTGAAGGACTCCGTTTCCACAACCCTATACGGCAGCATCTCAAGGCTGATGAATTTTGCGATGCGGACGGTTAACGTTTGAGCGTGCGGGTGCGTGGCGGCGTACTTGCGCTTGCGCTCGAACACTTGCGCAAGCGACGGCTGAACGGTGCGCTGAACTACACTGCTGGATGGGGCCGAGGACAGCGGAGATGAGGGTGTGGGTGCAGGCCATGAGGCGGTAGTGCCTGTGTCCTGAGAGGGGGGTTGCATCTCAGTGGCAGGTTGGGGCACAGGGGGAGAGGCAGGGGTGCAAACCGGAGGCGGTGAACGGCCTTTGTCCCACCTTGCGGGGTGCTTGGCCATCATATGTCTGCGCATGGTGGTGGTGGTGAGGCTGTTGGTGTTGGCTCCCCGGCTGAGCTTTGCGCGACAAAGGTTGCACACCACTGTTCGTCGGTCGTCAGGCGTCTCTGTGAAAAACTGCCAGACCTTAGAGCACCTCGGCCTCCGCAGGGTGGCATGGCGCGAGGGGGCGCTTTGGGAAACACTTGGTGGATTATTCGGTCTGGCCCTGCCTCTACCCCTGGCCACTGCACTGCCTCTTGCAACCTGCCCTGCTGATGCCCTTGACTCCCCCTCTGAAGACCTGTCCTCCTGAGTAAGCGTTGCACACCAGGTGGGGTCAGTCACCTCATCGTCCTGCTGCTCTTCCTCCGAATCCTCTGTGCGCTGCTCCCTGGGACTTACTGCCCTTACTACTACCTCACTGCAAGACAACTGTGTCTGATCGTCATCGTCCTCCTCACCCACAGAAAGTTGTTGAGACAGTTGGCGGAAGTCCCCAGCCTCTTCCCCCGGACCCCGGGAACTTTCGAATGGTTGGGCATCAGTGACGATAAACTCCTCTGGTGGGAGAGGAACCGCTGCTGCCCAATCTAAGCAGGGGCCCGAGAACAGTTCCTGGGAGTGTTCCCGCTCCTGAGCAGGTGTCATTGTAGTGGAGTGAGGAGGCTGGGAGGAAGGAGGAGCAGCAGACAGAGGATTCGGATTGGCAGCAGTGGACGGCGCAGAACTGCGGGTAGACGATAGGTTGCTCGAAGCACTTTCTGCCATCCAGGACAGGACCTGCTCACACTGCTCATTTTCTAATAACCGTCTCCCGCGTGGACCCATTAATTGGGCGATGAATGTGGGGACGCCAGAAACGTGCCTCTCTCCTAATCGCGCAGCAGACAGCTGCGACACACCTGGATCAGGAGCTTGGCCTGTGCCCACACCCTCACTTGGCCCTCCGCGTCCTCGGCCACGTCCACGTCCACGTCCTCTAGGCTTACCCCTACCCCTCAGCATGCTGTATTACCAGTGATTAGATTTCCCAGGCAGGAAATAAATTGGCGCAAGACTGCAGGCCAAATATAATTTTTGCCCTTTTTGGAAAACGAAAGGCCCCACTGCCTCTAGTGAATGAATTATCTAAGTTTAATAACTGTGCTGTGTCCCTGCTTATGTGTCACAGAACGTGAGGGTAGCAGAGTTATTAACTGTGGCAGAGCAGGTATTTTTTTTTCCCAATTAAGGAAAGCAAATGGCGAAGCCAGCAGTAAAGCGTAGCTGGGTGCGTATGATTTAGCAATGTTTTTCACGCAGCTCACACGTGTCCACCGCCCGTAAGGACGGACAGAGGCTGGACAAATAGATTTGTTTTCAGTTTTTTCCCACCAACAGGCAGCACTGCGTATATTCAATGAACCTGAGAAGTTTAATAACTGTGCTGTGTCCCTGCTTATGTGTCACAGAACGTGAGGGTAGCAGAGTTATTAACTGTGGCAGAGCAGGTATTTTTTTTCCCAATTAAGGAAAGCAAATGGCGAACCCAGCAGTAAAGCGTAGCTGGCTGCGTATGATTTAGCAATGTTTTTCACGCAGCTCACACGTGTCCACCGCCCGTAAGGACGGACAGAGGCTGGACAAATAGATTTGTTTTCAGTTTTTTCCCACCAACAGGCAGCACTGCGTATATTCAATGAACCTGAGAAGTTTAATAACTGTGCTGTGTCCCTGCTTATGTGTCACAGAACGTGAGGGTAGCAGAGTTATTAACTGTGGCAGAGCAGGTATTTTTTTTCCCAATTAAGGAAAGCAAATGGCGAACCCAGCAGTAAAGCGTAGCTGGCTGCGTATGATTTAGCAATGTTTTTCACGCAGCTCACACGTGTCCACCGCCCGTAAGGACGGACAGAGGCTGGACAAATAGATTTGTTTTCAGTTTTTTCCCACCAACAGGCAGCACTGCGTATATTCAATGAACCTGAGAAGTTTAATAACTGTGCTGTGTCCCTGCTTATGTGTCACAGAACGTGAGGGTAGCAGAGTTATTATAACTCTTGGAGAGCAGGTATTTTTTTTCCCAATTAAGGAAAGCAAATGGCGAACCCAGCAGTAAAGCGTAGCTGGGTGCGTATGATTTAGCAATGTTTTTCACGCAGCTCACACGTCTCCACAGGCGTAAGGACGGACACAGGCTGGACAAATAGATTTGTTTTCAGTTTTTTCCCACCAACAGGCAGCACTGCGTATATTCAATGAACCTGAGAAGTTTAATAACTGTGCTGTGTCCCTGCTTATGTGTCACAGAACGTGAGGGTAGCAGAGTTATTATAACTCTTGGAGAGCAGGTATTTTTTTTCCCAATTAAGGAAAGCAAATGGCGAAGCCAGCAGTAAAGCGTAGCTGGGTGCGTATGATTTAGCAATGTTTTTCACGCAGCTCACACGTCTCCACAGGCGTAAGGACGGACACAGGCTGGACAAATAGATTTGTTTTCAGTTTTTTCCCACCAACAGGCAGCACTGCGTATATTCAATGAACCTGAGAAGTTTAATAACTGTGCTGTGTCCCTGCTTATGTGTCACAGAACGTGAGGGTAGCAGAGTTATTATAACTCTTGGAGAGCAGGTATTTTTTTTCCCAATTAAGGAAAGCAAATGGCGAACCCAGCAGTAAAGCGTAGCTGGCTGCGTATGATTTAGCAATGTTTTTCACGCAGCTCACACGTCTCCACAGGCGTAAGGACGGACACAGGCTGGACAAATAGATTTGTTTTCAGTTTTTTCCCACCAACAGGCAGCACTGCGTATATTCAATGAACCTGAGAAGTTTAATAACTGTGCTGTGTCCCTGCTTATGTGTCACAGAACGTGAGGGTAGCAGAGTTATTAACTGTGGCAGAGCAGGTATTTTTTTTCCCAATTAAGGAAAGCAAATGGCGAACCCAGCAGTAAAGCGTAGCTGGCTGCGTATGATTTAGCAATGTTTTTCACGCAGCTCACACGTGTCCACCGCCCGTAAGGACGGACAGAGGCTGGACAAATAGATTTGTTTTCAGTTTTTTCCCACCAACAGGCAGCACTGCGTATATTCAATGAACCTGAGAAGTTTAATAACTGTGCTGTGTCCCTGCTTATGTGTCACAGAACGTGAGGGTAGCAGAGTTATTATAACTCTTGGAGAGCAGGTATTTTTTTTCCCAATTAAGGAAAGCAAATGGCGAACCCAGCAGTAAAGCGTAGCTGGGTGCGTATGATTTAGCAATGTTTTTCACGCAGCTCACACGTCTCCACAGGCGTAAGGACGGACACAGGCTGGACAAATAGATTTGTTTTCAGTTTTTTCCCACCAACAGGCAGCACTGCGTATATTCAATGAACCTGAGAAGTTTAATAACTGTGCTGTGTCCCTGCTTATGTGTCACAGAACGTGAGGGTAGCAGAGTTATTATAACTCTTGGAGAGCAGGTATTTTTTTTCCCAATTAAGGAAAGCAAATGGCGAACCCAGCAGTAAAGCGTAGCTGGCTGCGTATGATTTAGCAATGTTTTTCACGCAGCTCACACGTCTCCACAGGCGTAAGGACGGACACAGGCTGGACAAATAGATTTGTTTTCAGTTTTTTCCCACCAACAGGCAGCACTGCGTATATTCAATGAACCTGAGAAGTTTAATAACTGTGCTGTGTCCCTGCTTATGTGTCACAGAACGTGAGGGTAGCAGAGTTATTAACTGTGGCAGAGCAGGTATTTTTTTTCCCAATTAAGGAAAGCAAATGGCGAACCCAGCAGTAAAGCGTAGCTGGCTGCGTATGATTTAGCAATGTTTTTCACGCAGCTCACACGTGTCCACCGCCCGTAAGGACGGACAGAGGCTGGACAAATAGATTTGTTTTCAGTTTTTTCCCACCAACAGGCAGCACTGCGTATATTCTATGAATAATAACTGTGTTGTGGCCCTGCCTATACAATTCTTTCCCTGCAGTATCAATGGAGGGTGGAATGCTCTGCAGAGGCGATTTTGAGAAGCCCAAAAAAAATGCAGCACAGCCAACAGCAGCCTGGACAGTACTGCACACGGATAAATATGGCCCTAGAAAGGACCGTTGAGGTTCTTGAAGGCTACACTCACTCCTAACACTCTCCCTGCCTATGCAGCACTTCTGTCCCTAATGCCAGGTGCAACGGTCTGCAGAGGCGATTTTGAGAAAAAAAAAATCCCACTGCTAACAGCAGCCAACACACAGCTATCAGTGGCCCTAATAAGGACCTTTGGGGGGTCTTGAAGCCTACACTAACTACCAATTCTTTCCCTACAGCAGCTCCGGTATAAACAGCACTGTCCCTCATCTAACTCACACCGCATCTGAGGCGAGCCGCGGGAGGGGCCGACTTTTATATTAGGCGAACACCTGATCTCGCCAGCCACTCACAGCAGGGGGGTGGTATAGGGCTTAAACGTTGCAGGGGGAAGTTGTAATGCCTTCCCTGTCTTTCAATTGGCCAGAAAAGCGCGCTAACGTCTCAGGGAAGGAAGTGAAAGTAACCAGAACACCGCATGGTGTTCGTCACGAATAACGAACATCCCGAACACCCTAATATTCGCACGAATATCAAGCTCGGACGAACGCGTTCGCTCATCTCTAATCAGCACCTTCATCTGGCCAATTATATGCACAAGGAGTAAACCAAGCTAAATGGTCTTATAAAACATTTAAAGAAATGGTGGGAAAGACAGTGAGTGACATCACAACAGTCATTGGATCAAGTCACATGACTACTAGAATCTGAGTAAAAAGGCATAAAATAAAGTAAAGCATATAAAACACAGTGGTGCCAGAATAAGAAAGACCTAAAATAAAGTATAGTGGCCACATGTAAAAAATATAGTAAAATCCAAATGATTACAGTGTAAAGAATAAATAAATAATAAATGAGGAGCAGCAGTATTGCGGAAGGACCTTGGAGATGAGTTAATTGGAATAATGTGATACGTCACATGACCATTTTGACATACCTTCACAATAAGTTTCAGTTTGCTACATTCCCCAATGGCAATATTTGTAAAAGTGGTAGTCTGAAATATGTTCAAATCAATAACAGAGTCTGTATATTCAGAGTCTATCTGTATGGAGCTCAATCCAGAAACTGGTGGCTAGAAAAGGAGTAAAGGAAGAATAGAAGTGAGGTGGGTACTAATTTTAGAGCCCCTACCAGTCTTATGTATACTCCAGGGGGCTACGAAGGACATCCAGTCAGGAAATTACACAGGATTTTAATTTAAAAAAAGGACTTTTCATTTTAGAAAATATAGACACTTTATAGGGATTTAAGCCTTTTAAACACCACAATATCACTAGTTAAATCTGCATATTTTCAATACTATATTCCCACAAGACAAGTGTTAAAAATTTGAAAATATCATTTTGATAGATATGATAGCTTTCTTGTGAAATCAGTAGCAGAAATAACATTGTTTTAGGAAGTAGCTTTACTTTACAATGTTAGGGAACAAAGTAAGTGAATTAACATATTTCAAGTATTGTAATAATATTTTCCAGCTAGATATTAGTGCAAAACTGTACAGCAAGTAACTAAGACATATGGAAAATTACATTATCTCTGCAGCAATATTATAATTCACAATTGTCAAGAGTAAAGTACTCTTTAATTTTACTAAAAATACAATCTTTGTAAAAAAAAATTAGGTGTCTAGAAAGAGTTGTCGTTTTGCTGCAAAACTTGTCATGCAGTTCCATCTCAGGCAGATATACAATTCATTAGAGTTGTTGCATAGAGACCAGTAGAGCGGATCATATGATCATCCAACAGCAGACAACTGCTTAGTTGTCCGCCATCTAAAGGCAGGTGGCACCATTACTGGTCTCTATGTCTGTTGGAACCATTTACAGGTCCTTGGTTGAAGGACATTTGGTCTCACGGCACCCATTACGTATAATGCCTTTGATACTGACCCACCATTGCTTCAGTTTGCAGTTGTGTTGTAAACGAAGCTGGACTGCTACAGAGTGGAACCAGGTTATCTTCAACAATGAATCCAGGTTTAGTTTGGGCACTTATGGTGGTCATGTTTGTGTCTGGAGACCTATAGATGAGCTCCTCCATTCTGCCTTGCTGTGGTGTGGCACACTGCCCTCACTGCTGGTGTGATGTTCTGGGATGCCATTGCATACGACACTTCATTGCCGCTAGTATGAGGGATACTGACAGCTCAGTAATATGTTCAGGACATCCTGTAGCAACATGTGTTGTCTCTCATGGTGGCTTCAGCAGGATATTGCTAAGTCACACACAAGGGTGTCACAGGAATGTTTCCATAACATTGTCACATTTCTGTGGCTGCCCGGTCGCTAGATTTATCACCACTAGAACATGTATGGGATCATCAGAAATACCAAGTTTGACAGCCTATGAGTTTGCATGATCTACAGGCTCAAATACAGCAAATGTGAAGTTATATGCCACAGGATACCATATAGAACCTGTAGATCAATTTCTGTCCATATTACATCTTGCATCAAAGCTAGAGGTAATACAACAGGGTACTAGAGCCGCCATGCCTGCCCATATCTCATCTTGCATCCAAGCTAGAGGTGGTACAACAGGGTACTAGAGCCTCCATGTCCACCCGTATCACATCGTGCATCCAAGCTAGAGGCGATACAACAGGGTACTATAGCCTCCATGCCTGCCCATATCACATCTTGCATCCAAGCTAGAGGGAATACAACAGGGAACTAGAGCCTCCATGCTTGCCTGTATCACATCTTGCATCCAAGCTAGAGGCGATGCAACAGGGTACTAGAGCCTCCATGCCCACCCGTATCACATCTTGCATTCAAGCTAGAGGCAGTACAACAGGATACTAGAGCCTCCATCTACCCCCGTATCCCATCTTGCATCCAAGCTAGAGACGATACAGAGTACTAGAGCCACCCCTTCAAGTGTTCAGTTTTCAGCAATAAATAATCATTCTGCTCTGATATTGTAATCACTTACTTATATATACGTTACAATCCCATATTCCATTCTGATAACTCCTTCGAGGTGCTTGATTTTTTTTAACAATGACTCTATAAGTTGAATGGTTATATATTCCTTAAATCTTGAAAAAAATATAAACTCAGGCATCACTATACATTTAATAACAGGATGCCATGAGGCGGTATTTCTCCTGTCTTAAGTAAATACATACAATGTTTTTAAAAGACACTTTGCAAATACTCAGAATTTTGATTAAAATGTCCTACCATTCTGTTTCTAAAGCTCATATGCAGAGTTATGCATGTAGTCTGGACTTGTAGTCATGGTCTGATGACTGCATGATCAGATGCACACTATGAGATATTTGATTGAATCTACTGATAGATATGATCTTGCCATTTTAATTCTTTGTTTCTTTGTCAATCGGTTTGTGCACTTACACCGGTCATGTCTGGAAAGCTATGGGAGAACGCCTCAATACTGCTTAAATGTGGAGCGTCCCCCTGCCCTGCCCATTGCTTTGTGATGATCTGGGGTGCCATGGCATATGACCATTGATCACGCTAGTAATGGTACGAGGAACAATGACAGCTCCGCGATATGTTCAGGACATCCTGCAGTCACAGGTGTTCCCCTCATGGCGGCTTCCAAGAGACATTTTCCAGTAGGGTAATGCTCGATCACACCCAGTAAGGGGGTCACAGGAATGACATAATAGCATAAATGTGTAATTCAAACTGTAAGTATTAGTAATGCTTATAGCGCAAATTAATAAAAGCTCGTACTTTATCTTATGTTAATTCTATTTTCCCTTATAATTCACTAGTGACAATACACCACTTACTCAATAGACCTAGAGAAGAGCAAACTGATTAGACAGCTTTCCAGAACATCAGTGAGTACAAAAGCAATTCAGAAAGTAGGAAGTGCAGGTGGCAAAGGGTAAGTGAAAATCCATTATGGATGACTTTAGGGCTTCACATAAATGCCAAATTCACTTTTTCAGTCTCTGTTCTTGTGTATGTGTATATCACATCGCAATGTGGGTAAAAAATGATTCATTGGAAACTGTAGAGCACCCACAGGAAATATTATTGTTTCTGCAAACCTTTCATTGTAATTAACATTTCAATGAATGTAAAAATCCCTACAATTATAATATACCAGAAATACAAAGAGTTCTATTTTCAGAAACCTAAAAATTAAATTTACTACATTAACAAATACATCACATTGTAACTGACTTTACTTTTGCTATGCTGTTAGTGTATATATTTAGCAGCAAATAAATGGCTAATTGTGACATTGTACCTCTTCATCCATTTTAGCATCACTTCTACCCTTAACCCTCAGCTGCTTGTGAAGTACTGTGTGCTGCACGTAGTACACAGAGTGGATTATTGTCAGAAACGACAGAAACCATTGAAAATTACTAAACGTGCAAATGAAATTATTGAAGTGCAGGAATATAAAAAATCATAATTTTAATAGTGTCCTTACTATGGATATAAAAATATAAACTTCTACATATTTGATTAACTGATGGATAGAAGATGAAGAAACAATTCACAATCTAACTAAAGTACTGGTATCTCAAATTAAATGGACAATTCAATCAATAGATAATGCTGTAGAAAATGCATCCAAATCACAGTATTAATACAATGGTAATAGTATAGGATATTATACCACAAAGAAGCAATGGCCCACTACTCTCCTATTATCTTCATTTGCTTAAAAGTGATACGTTTGAATCACTTATAATATAGTTTTCAAGCATATTAGATACAATCAGGAGGCTGGAATCGGCACATGTGACGGGGGCGGAGCTACGCGATGACGCATACAAGGGGCGGAGCCAAAATGCCGATGGTGCCGAGCCGAGCCGAAGGAAGAAGACCCATCTGCGCAAGCGCGTCTAAAAAAGCAAGAAGACACCGAAATTAGACGGAGCCATGGAGACGGGGACGCCAGCAACGGAGCAGGTAAGTGAATAACTTCTGTATGGCTCATAATTAATGCACGATGTATATTACAAAGTGCATTAATATGGCCATACAGAAGTACTTAACCCCACTTGCTTTCGCGAGACAACCCCTTTAAGCCTTTAGTAACCATTAAGACTTTTTATAGCAATAATAAAGCATCTTTTATTCTGATGTGCCACTACTTTAGTGATGTAGAGTAAGGCCTTATTCAGGCGAGCGTGGATTACACGCTGTTACAGCAGAGTGTGAAACCACTCTTTCTTTAGCAATCAATAGGTTGCTATGAAAGCGCTCACATGGAGCTTTCTGCGCTGGTAAAAAAGATAGGATAATGTGTGCCAGCTCACCTGTCAGCTCTATGCTGCGCTGCTGTCCATGGTGCTCCTATGGAAGCCAAGGCAGCACTGTGTTCGCAGCACTGAGATGTGAACAGACTGCTCCGTGGAGCACGGAGCAGGTCATTCACTGCAGATTTCCTGCATGACATCAGCGTGGTTTACACACTGTTTTACCAGTGTGTAAACCACGCTCATCTGAACGAGTCCTAAACCCTGTATTTATGCTCCCTGTTGGAGTGATCAAGTGCTTTGATATCTAATGGCAATGAAACTCCTGCATGAACGGAATCAGAGGAACATCTCTCACTTGTTGAACCCCTTAGATGCTGCAGTCAATAGTGACCATGATACCGAAGTGGTTTGCATAGAGAAACCTCTATAAGTCCATTGTGTTGCGATACGATTTTAATATTAGAAAGTCCTGTTGACTTTGACTAAAAATCATGGCAAAATCCTCTGATAGAAATGCGTGAGAAAATCATGAGCGGCAGCAATGATTTTGTGAGAAAAGCATCGCTGACGCTCAAAAATCATGACAAAATCGCGATTGCCCATGTGAAACTAGCCCAGTGTTGCTTTACAATTATTGGTGGGTAAACTTTTATAACTAAACTTACATAATGCTTTCTTATTTGAGGTAGAGCAAATTGTTTTCATATATAATAGGAATATTATAAATATATATATTTATTTTTAATTGTTTGTGAATCATGAACAATTACCAACAAGGTCTGTCTTTTCTTAAAGTAAGCACAATTTGTTTACTCTTTTCCAATATATTCTTCGCTAAACACCTGCTTAGAGCCGTAAGTAAAAAAAAGTGTGAGAGAATGATCAAATTTCACAATAACTTTTCATACAAAGGGCTCAGTCACATGGGCGCATCGGCATCCGTACACCGGCGCCGATGCGCCCGTGTGACTGACAGTTAGAAGACGGCCGTACCTGAAGACGGCCGTCTCTCTCCAGCGCTGATCATAGAACACATGACCGGCAATAGAGCCGGTCACATGTTCTTCCTCCCGACGCTGCAGAGAGACGGGCGTCTTCAGGTACGTACGTCTGCTGGTGTCAGTCACACGGGTGCATCGCCCCTGGTGTACGGGTGTCGATGCGCCCATGTGACTGAGGCCTAAAATATAATTTTTTTAAATATTCCTGTTAACATCTCACTTGTTAGCAGAATTGCCGTTTTTTGTGACCATTATGGTTTGTATTATATTTTGTATTATATTTGCCTTTTTCATTAGCTGAGGTTTTGTGCAGAAATTAATGTCAATATTCTGAATACAGTGATATTGGTATTTCAGTCATATTCTTATTTTTTTTGTAAAAATTAATTTTCAAGCTGTATGAAATGAGACTATGGTTTGGGCCTCACATCTCTTGTAACAAAAGTGAGGCTTCTTTCACTGTTTTAATAGATGTTTTGATCCTTTGCTTTTTCTTTTGTAATGTCTTCTTTTTTCTGGGCTGCATTAGAAACTACATCTCTGTCAGCATTCTGCCATCGGCTATACGTTTGATAGATGAGGAATACTTTTCAGCACAGCTTGATTTGATCAATATGTAATTCCACTTGACATCTGATATTATGATATGAAAGAAATGTTTTATATCCCTAAATATGGTGTTCATTACTCCCTTGAATCTTCAAACAATAAAATCTGCCACATAATACAATTCACATAAGGATTGCTATGCCTTCTGTTAAAGTGACCCTGTAGTCCTGAAGAAACACAGATGGCCGCACTGTGTCTCTCACTTTCTGATGTACATTGTGCATTAGTATGCATCATTAATCTGAGACACTACATGCTGCTTTGCTTGGCCAGTGCTGACCAGTCAGAGCAGCATGTAGTGCTGCCAATGCATGCTATGCATCAGGTAGTCAGAGAATTGGTGTAGCCATTTTTGTTTGTCGAGGAATGAAAGGTCCCTTTAATTCATATATAGTGGCTTTATCGATTGATAGAATGCCAGAAGGGTAGTGCATCAGTTCTGCATAATTTACAACTACAGTCTTTAGACAGATTGTGTTAGTGTTTTCAATAAACTCATTTATAAAACTCCCTATACAATGCTATCGCCTCCCAAACTTAAATGTCTAGATCAGAGGTATCCAGAATGGGCACTATCAGATGCCCCAAAAGTATTCTTTGTCAGTAAATTTGATACATTTGATTATCCATAATAATATTACTTGCTTGTCTCATTCTGTAAAAACCATTGATTTCAATGAAGGTGAGACTCATGCCTTTCAGGTATTTTTTTGTGAAAGTATAAAACATAAAATCCCTTTTTAACCTCAAATAATCCTTTAAAGCTAGACATGTAAAACTGGTTATATAGATCATAAATTCACATCAAATGCTTAAAAAAAACATAATCGAGCTCAACCCTGTACTGAGGTCATATTTGACTCTGATCCTTCCTTTGCTTCCAATTTAATTATTTGCTTGCTCATGTCACCTGCACCTGAAAAACATCTACAGAATCTATACTTTTCTTAGTGTGAATATATAAAAAATGCTTATTGTTACCGTGATCATTCTCAAATCTATCCTGAATGCAGTAACCAGGCTTACAGTTTTTTCAACTGCAATCATCTAATTCTCTAACTTCCCGGTGAAATTTGGCACAACCATTCTTATATTGTAAAGGTAAAGGGGTTGAGACTTGATTATTCAATTCTAAGTGCATAAGTAAGTAATCCCCTATGTTATGCAACTTCCCGGTGTCGTACAAATGAGAAATTTGGCAAAACCATTGTTTAGTTCCTAAATAGCAAAAGTAAATGGGTTGCAACTTGATATAATTCTAAGGGGAAAAGTAAGTGACCTCCCACCTCTCTTGCCCTTCATGTTATGTACCTATTCTAATTCTGTAACTGCCCAGTGGCGTACAAACATGAAATTTAGTACAACCATTGTTTAGTTTGTTTAGGTGGCAGCAACTTGATTATTCAATGCAAAGTGCAAAAGTAAGTGACCCCCCCCCCCCCCTATGTAATGTAACTAATAGCACACTTCTGGACTGCACAAACATGAAATTTGCCACAATTATTCTTTATGCCCTAATAAGAAAAGTACAGGGGTTGCAATGTCAATATTCAATTCTAAGTGTGAAAAACTGTGAAAATCCATGATGCATGAAATAGTTGTTTTCTCAGAAACTATAAAGCTTAGGGAAATGATTTGTATACTTAGGAGAATCTACCTCACCTCTGTGTGTATATGGAGGAGAATCTACCTCACCTCTATGTGTATATACTGAGGAGAATCTAACTGCCCTCTGTGTGCATATACTGAAAGGCTGTAAAGTACATAAGGAAGCGGCAATGGACTGCAGGGATGGAGCATGCCCTTAAGGCTAACAAGGGGCTGCAACCTCCAGTCTGGGGTTAAATTTGAATAAAAAGGGGCATTACCTTTAAGGGTAAAAAGTGAGGAGAGTAGGAGGGGTGGCACATTCTGCAGAGGGATATTTGCACATGCAGTCTGAGGAGAATCTAACGCTCCTCTGTGTATACATATTTTATTCCTTGGTTCCTCTGAAGTAACCACGAATTTATACTATTATCTGTTTGAACAACAGATAAACACCCGTACCAAATTAACTTGGGCGAAGCCGGGTATATCAGGTAGTACAATATAAACTCATTGATGTCTCAAAGTTCTCCACAGTGCTATACTGCACTATATCTCCTCCATCACCTGTGCCTACCACACTACCCATGCCTTCCATCCTACTAATGACCTTATACTACTTTACTTTTCAATCCAAACCTCCCACTAACATCCCCAAAACTACCGCAGACAACCAGGTTAATTTTCAATGTCCAAGAAAAAAGCAATAGGAGGAAAGCTTCTATCACTAAAGTCTTCTTCATTGATTAAAAAAGCATACACCAGACAGACACTGTACACGTGAATGCTGAACGCGTCTTGGACGAGTGGCCTTTCTCAACAGCTGAAAAGTGTTACAAGTGCACAACATATATAACAATAATTCTAAATGTCACCAGTGACCTAAAGATAAATCCCTAATCTAACTCTTCACTATTTACCTCTCTTCTACATTTTCTCTCAGAACCTTCCCCTTTTATCCATATATACAAAGAGGAAGGGAGGGAGGTATGGGGTCTTGTAACTAGACCTCTATGACAAATGTAAACTGAACAGCAAACGTTGTTGGCTTCATAAGTAATTTTAAGGTTAGTTTTTAGCATCACTCTCTTTCTGCATGGCCCCAACAGGGCTCAGATAGTGCGCTGGAGTTTTGTGTAGTGGCTGCACATTCAGACAAGGGAATTCCACCATTTTGAACAGGTGGCACCTGCCTATGTAGGACAGTGGAGCTGGAGCCACTTTAACAGGGTTTGATCCAATATTGTAATATAGGGATTGATATTAACCATGTATAGTTTGTTATGATTTAGATATGTGTAAACCTAGGTATGTGATGTAACTTGTTTGCCACTGATTAGGGATATTAAAGGGTCCATTCTGGTTGTGATGGGCCATTTATCAAAAGGGCTTCTGTTTTCACAAATGGAGGGTGTATCCTTATAAGGGTTCTATTTTTTGAAGGTCATGGAGCATCAGCGGCAGAGTGGCAGGTGGGTTTTTGATAATCAAAATAACATTATCCGCAAAAGCTGTCACTGAGACGTTGGCGCGATATGAGCGGGTTGTTTGTTGTAAGGTTAGCGGTTGGAGATTGTGTAGTAGGGTAGTCTAGCGAGAGGTTAAATAGTAGGGGTGAAAGGGGGCATCCTTGTCTAGCCCCTCTGAATATATCCATAGGCTGTGTATTATGCCCATTTATTGTAAGGCTGGGGAAAAAACTTTTTTTAAACTCGTACATTTTCTAAGAGGCAAATATAATAGTAACAAATTCCAATGATATAATCAATACAAAGAAACTATACAGGAAGATTTTTATTTCCTCTTTGTGCAGACTAAGCAATGTTCTTCTTTATATTGCTTTTAAATGAATGACAGCTAGTGAACATAAAATGTTTTAGTCTTTCTTAGGAGACTATAACACATGAGATGAAGGAAATCAGAAAAAATATCAACAATTCA
Organism: Eleutherodactylus coqui; assembly: GCF_035609145.1. Classification (NCBI taxonomy): domain Eukaryota; kingdom Metazoa; phylum Chordata; class Amphibia; order Anura; family Eleutherodactylidae; genus Eleutherodactylus; species Eleutherodactylus coqui. The sequence continues at coordinate 383,275,552 of NC_089837.1, read as the reverse complement.
ACAATTCTGAAGGTGACTAAGCTAGGTTTATTGTTGCCTCAGGTAGGTAATTCTGAGTGAAAGCAACATTTTGCTAAATTATTTTTTTGATTTGTCAGTTCATTTAGTGAATTAGATTTTAATTGTCTTATTACACTATTTACATATTCCTGTGCCAGCTTTACATTTCATTGCAATCACTAAAACACATAAAATAAGATGGTAGTTATTTACTGAATCCATGTGATAAGAGTAGTAGTACTGATACAACATTTCTTCTTCAGCTTTAATCTTGCATTGTTTAGGTAAAACAATGGTCCCCAAAAAGGGGTCAGGAGCCACATCTGGCTTATGGCACCCAGGTGTGTGGCTTGCGTTGGCAGTTCTGACTTATGTTTCCTATCTTATGTGTTATAAATGGTAAACAAGGGCTTTTGAACCAGGAAACAATGAATCCTTGTTTCAGGGTTTCAGGTAAAACCTAAGTAAAAGTCCTTGTTGCTGCAGTGTGGAATGTTGGGTGTGTTTCTTCTTGTTTAGCCAGGTATTGGACATGGCTGTGGATAATTAATGAGTGGGTTGAAGTATGCATTAAAAGAGCAGAAAGCTCACAACACGGTGACTCTTTTTTAAATTTGTTCCTGGCATTTGAGAGTAGTGCCTCGTTTAGACATAACTATTATCGCTCAGAAAGCAGATAAAATGAGAGAAACTGAATGATCGTTCAGTTTAAATGCGAGCCAACGACTGAACAACGAGCAAGAATTGCGAGGCCCTCACTTGTCATTCAGTTTCAGCCGGCAAAAAAACAGCACAGTTCAAACGCATAGAAATGTAAAACACTGAATGACTAGTGCATGAGAACTGCACTATCCTCAATGAGAGTCTTGTAATTTAGACAGGCTACCCAAGATTGTTCGTTCAGGCAAACGATAATCGTGTAAATGGGCCTTAAAGCTACTGATTGTGCATTTGGTTTGGATGCTGCACATTAGGTTCACATCTGATAGTTAATTAATTTATGTGAAGTACGTGGCCAGACAGGTCTAGGATCTTTAGTTTGTACTTTTCTTTCCGCCTGAAAATCAAATAAAACTTGTAGAGGCTAGTTGCCCACAATCATCTACAGTGTTCCTCTGTTCGAGAAGTGCCAGAATTGCTCCTCTAACCCAGGAGACAACAATCCTGTAAGCTACATTGGTAACAATAATACTTTGACAGACAAATCCTAACCCCTAAGCAGTAAAACACAGAGTGGTTTAATGTCTATTATCTTGGGAATATACCACTTAAGGTAGGCAATATTGTTTGTACCAATTTCTTCAACTCAACCAATCTGTAACTGAAGATGTGCAATATGTCATTTTTTTAGAAGATATTTATATGTAAATCTTTGCAGTTTTATAGGTTTGATATGGCTCTCCTCCATTTTTGAGTTGAATAAAGCTCACAAGGCACAAAAATTTGAGGACCTTGAATATATGGTATAATATGTTAGTATATTGTAACACCTTTAAAAAAAATGCAGTAGCAAATGTGGACAATTACTCCAAAATTTTCAAATGATATTCCCCTTGCCTAAGTCTCTTTCATGAAAGGAATTCATTTATTAGAGCATTTCATAAAACTATAATGTTTATTAACATAAAAAATAAAGGGATTTTTGATGTATGAGATTAAAATAAAACAGCTGCTTTCTTTGTCTCTTGACTACATTGATGCACAAGTTGTATTCAAGTAAATGTGGCTGCGATGCAATATCATAAGGAAGAGTAATGCTGTTTCAGGAAGAAAACATGTTATTTCATCTCATAATTAAACCATGTAATAAATTATGCTTCATATGGAAATTTAATGTTAACTTGATAGTTTTTCCAAATCAGTATGCTGCTATGGGAATAACTCATATTCCAGAAGATTTTACTGGTTTGCTCCAGATTGGTTATAATGAGAAGCTTCATGCATGAATATATGTATCTGAACTCACAAATATTCCCCGTGAGCCACATACCCTTCTGGTTTATTGAAAGGAAGTACAATACAGTTATACCGAATATAACGCACCAATTACATGCATGCCCCTCCCAACACCATAACAATTCATGATTGGCCTAGTATATAATGACTCTGATGATTAACATATGTTTACACCCCAGGTTTATGTTGCTATGTGAACACATAATTCCTATATACCCAAGTAGCATAGGCTTTATTAATATTCCAATCTGAACCAAGAAATCCAAGGGAAGAGATAAGGAGCAGCCCCCCTCTTATGAGCGATGAGCATGACAGGTCTTTCTCATAAGAAACACATCTCAGGACCTTGTTAACTCTTGGGAACTTGCGTAAGAGTGTTGGAGATACCAGCAGAAGAATGCAACTTCTGTACACACAGTGTACAGTATTGAACCAGTTAACCATTCCATTTCGCTAGCTATTTTCTATGAAGGTTGATTTAAGAAACACATTTATATTATCATTACTACAACAATGCGAAGAGAAAAACATGTCATTCAACTAAAGTGCTACATGGCTGCAATAAATGTCAATGTGCAGGTACAAAATCATGTAGGATTGGTAATCTTTGCTAAAAGAACAGGACACAAAACATGCATACACAGATTGAATACTTACAGCTTGAGAATATGAGTGGGCATGAATGTGCATCCATGGGAAAATTGTGCAGTTGTAGTTGACATTCAGCATTGATAGTGAGCCTAGAAAGAGATTATGTATCACTCTACTAATTGAATAATAAACATTATGAAACTCTCATATCTGCTCATTTATGGAAAATACAGATAAAAGTAAATGCTCTAATCCCTTTACTTATCATGGATGAAATAAAAGAAATCAGCTTCAGGAATATATGTTACATATATTGTATACAAACTACATATTTACCAATATGAGACATTGTATTTGTATATCTGGTTGTAAAGTAGTTGCCATAAAATTATATTGTTGTGCTTGTAAATAGAGATGAGCTGTTCATAAGTTACAACAATAGACTATAAATTTGCTGGCCAGTCAGTATTTAACTACCCTGAGTCGTAAAAGTGGAGCTTGTTTACTGCATGTTGTTTATTAGGATAGACACATAATAGAAGAATATTTCTGTGGAAAATACTATGCTGCTAATTGGCCTCTGCGGTCATCAGCCAATTTCATTAAAAAGTCCCAGTGTGATTTAGAGTTGTCATGTACAAAATGTTGAATGCAAAAGTTTTTTATCTGTATGATACAGAATATATTTCAAGCAAGGTTTATAGTCAGCTCCTTAACACAAAAAAAAGTTTCTGCAGTATTTATGGATCTACCTTAACTGGTTAACAATGTAATAAAGCAGACCGCAAATATTTTGTGCTATTTAGGCCTCATTCACACAGGCTACATGGCATCGCTGTGAGAAAATCACTGCGATATCACAAAAATAAGCTCTAGCTGCAGAAAAAAAAGTATACATCACCTTAGAAGCGCTGTCCGACGCTGCTGCAGCTTCTTTCCGGTCTTCTTCTTCTCCTCCAACCGGGAAATGAAAAATCTCTGCCTCCTGGAAGTCCTGGCTATGATTGGCTGATGCTTAACCAATTAAAGCCAGCGCTTGATGAATGGTTCATTGAGCGCTGGTTGTGATTGGCTAAGCATCAGCCAATCAGAGGCAGTGCTTCCAGGCAGCGTGGATTTTTCAATCCCTGGCCAGAAGAGATTAAAAAGAATAGTGCCGGGACCCGGGGATAAGATGCATTAGAGCCGGAGAGCACTTCTAAGGTGATGTATAGTTTTTTAAAAATGTTCCCTGCAGTTAGGGCTTAGGTTATGGCTTTGACAGTAGGATTTCCAAAATCGCAATGCAACGCGACAAAATCATGTGATTTTGTCCCCCGTGTGAACGAGTTCTTACAGTATAAAATGGATGAAATATTGCATGGAGATTAAATAAATTATGTATGACTGAATGTCACTGTACCTAAAAACTACTGCTTAGGCCATAGCCATGTCAATTACTCAAATACGTTTCTGGATAAGCAATAAATAAAAACGCAGAGAAAATAGCTTTATAATGTTCATATAGCCCATACATAGGCAGTTGGGGCCTTCTACTGAACAGTTTGGATAAGGGTGTAAGAGCCCTTAAAGATTAATATGCCATAGCAAACAATTTAGGGAATTGACAGACTAAGGGCCGGCTCACACGAGCATAATTTGATTTCACATTACATGTACGATGTATGCGAACGTAATACGCAGTGAATAAAGTCAAAGAAAGTACATTGATTTTCATTGACCTACTCACACTAGTGGTTTTTATTGCATATAATACACACGGAAAAAAGAACACATGTTCTATTTTACTGCATATTAGGAGTGATACAGCCCTATTGTTCTCTATGAGCACTTAATAAACATTGTACATAAGCAATTGCATTGCATATGTGTGGTGCTTATATGCAACAGTGCTAAACTTCCACGGAGAAAAACTGCAGCATTTAGGGCGCCCTCACACTGGCGATAAAATTGCGCGATGCAAGAGTGAGTGAAAATGCAGAATTATGAAACCTACAATTTTCATTGGTTTCCTTCCTGTTTGCGATGTTTTCACTCATGTGATGTTGCAAGAGAAAAAATTCTGGCATGCCCTTTTTTTCTGTGGTTTGCGTTTTTTAAACTCCCATGGTTTCCTATGGAGCCTCCTTTTTATCGTATTACAAAGCAAGAATTTGCGATTTTTGTGCAATGTGGTTTTAACATTAGAAAGTCCTATTGAGTTTCACACTAAAAAATTGTGGCAAAATCGCGCGAAGAAATTGCAAGTGGCATGCTCAAAAACTGCAGGGAAAAAGTTGTGATTTTGCCGCAATTTTCACCAGTGTGAAGGAGCCTTTACAATACAAGCCATGTAAATGAGATGTAACACATTGCATGGAGAAAATGTGCACAAAATCCACAGCAGAATTGAAATCTGCAGTACGTCAATTTATCCTGTATGCTCTCAGTGCGCATTCCACCTCTTCGAATGAGGAGGTAAAATCTCAAAAATCTGCACATTACATGATGATTTTGGTGCAGATTTTAATATAGATCTATGCCAAAATCAACAATGTATTTTCCTCTGCAAAAAATACACTACATTTGTGTGTGTAGCCCTGACCTGGTGTCACACAGGTGTAAGCGCATTTGTGCTGCATATTTGTGCAATGGGCGCTACGTACTTGTGCACGCATGTGCATGTTTTACTGTACTTGTTGCTCAATCATGCTCCAATTCTTGGAAATGGGCAACTAGTGTAATTAGTTCAATATTTGCTGTTAGGCTAGTTTCACACAAGCATTTTATTGCAACGATTTTTGCCGCAATAAAACGCCAGCTGAAAATCGTGACCATCTGAAGCATTGGGTTCCAATGCATTTGATCAGATGGGCGATTTTCTGGTGCAAAAAAATTGGCCAGCCAGAAAAGATAGGTCTTGTCCTATCTTTTCCTGTAATATGCCGGCTGTTCCCATAGACTCCTATGGGAGCCTATGACAACCATTAGAAAAGGGAAGGAGAGGGAGTTAAGCAGTGGCTCGCATTGCTAAAGTCCCTCCCCATCCTCTTGCCAGCAGCTCCCATAGGCTGGGGAGGGATGGGAGGAAGTTTAGCACGACTAGCACTGCTAAGCTCCGGCCCCGCACCCTCTCCATGCAGCAATACTGTCAAAAATTGCTAAAGAGTTCAATATAAATAGGTATATCCGAATTATTGCATTGGTATGCTTTCTCTTACATCACCATATGCAGACGTCACTAAGATATGTAGATATTTTCCTGGGCACTTTAGCAGCATAATCAGCAATACTGAAGAACATAGTTAATCACCAATTTACAAAGTCATCCTTATTAAAAGCATATGTGTGGAATAGGTTGACTCCAGAGTAACTGTTGCACATAATCTTCATATATGGATAGGATTCACAAATAAATCCCTAATGGATATAGCAACTGAAACTATTTTCCGTTCTCGTATTCACACAAAATGTTAAAGTGTAATTATACTGAATGTGTAAACTTTATTACACTTTACTATAATTACCATAATGATTATCACATAATCTATTTAGGTTGTCGAGTGTCATTAACATTCATGTAATTACTGGCTGCACTTGAACTTGCAGCTACAACCCAGCAGTCATTAGGAAACGCATGCATTAGGGGCAGCTGCTAGTGCACATTTAATAGACTGAAAGAAAACAGAAAAGCTTCTGCCCTTCTGCCTTCCATATGACCCTCCTCCTGCAACTCTTTCCTGTCGTCTAACTCCCTGCTACTGCTCAGTCTTGCTCTCCTCTGAAATATTATGGAGTACATATAGGATGCCTTTAAAGGGGTTTTGCAGGACTTCAGGGCTTTTTTTTCTACAGATGACCTATCCTCGAGATATGTTATCAGTGGGGATTGAATGGGAGCTGCACCTCCTCTACCAAACCAATGCAGCTGCAGTATGGATGGCGTGTTCAGCTTCTTGCTCTGTCTGCACTGACAGTGGTGCTAGGATTCAGCTGATCAGCAGGGAACCCAAGTGGCAGAACCCCACCAATCATCTATTGATGAGCAAACCTGAGGATGGGTCATCACTAGAAGAAATCCTTACAAATATAGATCCGCGCCACCACACAAATGAACCGAAGTAAAGGGGATTTTTACTCACCTGGTGCACAGCGGGATTCTTCGTGAACGCAAAGAACCCGCTTGCACCGATGATCCCCGTTTGCCTGTAGAAATAAAGCTGTTTTCTTCTTGCAAAAAAAGGGATCCCCAGTGATCCTTAAAGGAGATGCAGCAGTAGGAAAAAACCCCAGTGGGTGATAACACCCCACAATGGGGAAAATACAATCAGTAGAAGACAAAAAATCCTCCTGCGCTCTTTGTCTGGGGCTTTTTGCAATCCGAAATAGGGACTTCCAAATCACCAAAATATACAGTGAAGTATATTTTATTTATACAAAAAGGACTATAACAATCTTGCAACGCGTTTCGACGCTATTCAGAGCGTCTTTTTCAAGCATCATGCTTGAAAAAGACGCTCTGAATAGCGTCGAAACGCGTTGCAAGATTGTTATAGTCCTTTTTGTATAAATAAAATATACTTCACTGTATATTTTGGTGATTTGGAAGTCCCTATTTCAGATTGCAAAAAGCCCCAGACAAAGAGCGCAGGAGGATTTTTTGTCTTCTACTGATTAGAAGAAATCCTTGAAATGTGCAAACCCCTTTAACTATACAACATGCTATAATACTGAAGTATTGCAGTGTATTGTAAAAGTGATTAAATGATTGTTGATTCAAGTTTCCTATGGGGACCAAAAACGTACAAATGAGATTAATAACATTTTTTAATTTCGCAAATTTAAGAAATATTACTAGTTTAACCCTATTCTTTGCCCAGTCATTACATAAAAAATAAATAAACAAAAACCTAGCATAAAGGTTAGAGATGAGCGAGCATACTCATCCGAGCTTGATGCTCGTTCGAGTATTAGGGTGCTCGAGATGCTCGTTACTCGAAACGAGCACCACGCGGTACTCATCTCGATTAAACGAGCACTGACCATTAAATTCAATGGAGTCGGCAAGACAGCCGGCTCCATTGAAAGCAATGGGCTGCCGGCAATCTCAGGATGAATTTTCGGGAAGGGCTTAAAAATATAAGCCCTTATCTGAAAATCATCCTAAAATGTGTAAAAATAAAAAAATATAAATATGTCAGCATAAAGATCGTTCTCCTCTGCCATAGGTGTGACAGCTGTGGCAGAGAAGAACGATGTTAGCCCATTGAATTCAATGGAGCCGGCAATACAGCCGGCTCCATTGAAAGCAATGCGCTGCGGGCGATCGCGGGATGAATTGTCGGGAAGGGGTTAAATATACAAGCCCTTCCCTGCAATTCATCCTGAAATGTGTAAAAATAAAAAATATATATACTCACCTTTCCGCTGCAGCCGGAGTTCAGCTGCGGCCGCCGGCAGTTCTTCTGAACTGCTTCTCTATACTATTCAGCAGCCGGGGCTTTAAAATCCCTGCCTGCTGAATGAGCTGCCTCTAATTGGTCACAGCCTGACCAATCAGAGGCAGGTCTCACTCACACACCCATTCATGAATGGGTGAGTGACTGCTGCCTCTCATTGGCTCAGCGGGACCAATCAGAGGCAGTTCATTCAGCAGGCGGGGATTTTAAATCCCCGGCTGCTGAATACCACAGAGAGCAGTTCAGAGAACTGCCGCCGGCCGCCGCTGAACTCCGTCTGCCGGACCGGGTGAGTATATATATATTTTTTATTTTTACACATTTCTGAATGAATTGCATGGAAGGGCTTGTATTTTTAAGCCTTCCCGAAAATTCATCCCGCGATCGCCCGCAGCGCATTGCTTTCAATGGAGCCGGCTGTATTGCCGGCTCCATTGAATTCAATGGGCTAACATCGTTCTTCTCTGCCACAGCTGTTACAGCTGTGGCAGAGGAGAACGATCTTTATGCTCACAGTGGGGGGGGGGGCACTCTTGCCGCTATTGTGGCTTAATAGTGGGACCCGGGAACTTGAGATGCAGCCCAACATGTAGCCCCTCGCCTGCCCTATCCGTTTCTGTGTCGTTCCCATCACTTTTGTGAATTTCCCAGATTTTAACAAATGAAAACCTTAGCGAGCATCGGCAATATACAAAAATGCTCGAGTCGCCCATTGACTTTAATGGGGTTCATTACTCGAAACGAACCCTCGAGCATCGCGGGAAGTTCGACTCGAGTAACGAGCACTCGAGCATTTTGGTGCTCGCTCATCTCTAATAAAGGTCCAAAACCGTAAACCAAAACCGTCCAATTTTGTGAAATGTCACACATGAGGAACGTCATCAGAAAAAAACTACACAATGTCAAAATTGTGTTATTTTTTGTCTCCCTATCTACAAGAAAAAATAGAATAAAAAGGGATCAAAAAGTCACATGTACTCCCAAATTATATCAATAAAACTATAGATTGCCCTGCAAAAAATACCCCTCACATAGCTGCATCGTTGGAAAATTAAAAAAGATTAGGCAGGAAGGTCAAAAGTTGACAACAGAAAGCATTTTTTTTTAAAGATATTTTATTTATTTTTTAAAAATCTGTTGTCATCTTTTCAAAGTCTTCACAGAGAGCAGCACAAGTTAGTGACATTATATTGAACATTAATCCCTTTAAGGACATAGCCATTTTTCCTTATTTTTCTCCCACCTTTTAAAAAACTAAAACCAAATTTTAGTTATCCATCAGTATAACTGTCTGAGGGTTTGTGTTTTGTGGGACCAGTTGTAGTTTTCAATGATGCTATTTAATGTAAAATATAGTGTGCTGGAAACTTTTTGAAAATTCTAAGCGGAGTGAAATGGAAAAAAAGCGAAACTCCGCCATTTTTTTGGGGGGGGGGGGAGGTGTACATTGTTCACAGTGCAGCAAAAATGACATGATAACTTAATTCTATGGGTCAGTACAATTACTACAATACCAAATTTATATAGGTTTTTTTTCGCTGTGTTACTTCCAAAATATAAAATGTCTTGGAAAAAATCATTTTATGCAGCCATAGCTTTTTTTAAATTTTTCTGTCGATATAGTTGTGAAAGAGTTCACTTTTTACGGGACATCCTACAGTTTCTATTATAAATATGGCAAAACATTTTGTTTTTTTTTTAACTTTTATTGCCTTTCCTTTTTTTAATGATTAATAAAACTTTTTCAAACCGATTGTGACATTTTCTTTAGCCCCCAGAGGGGACAAGAACTTGCAATGATTTGATCGCTCCTGCAGTATGATGTAATGCCATAGTATTACTTTATACCGTGATCTGACAGCCAATCTGTAATGGCAGCCCTTGGGGCTTTCAGAAGTTGCCTTGGTAACCAAATGGCACCCTGTAATCTCATTGTGGTGGGAAGTTCAGGGCCCCCGAACTCCAGAATTGACAGTGGCATTTAAAGGGTTAACAGCCCTGATGAACCGCGCGGCTTGTTAGAGCTGTTGCCAGCGGGTGTTGGCTGTAAGAAATAGCTGGCAGCCACGATGTATGGAAAGAGATCACGATACAATCTCCATTCAGCTGCAGGCCGTCAAAAGGCGTACCGGTGGTCGTTAAGGGGTTAAAAGTAGGGATGAAGAAATGGAAACAAAAGAACAGCAGGAAGTGGTTAATGATGTATCTTCTGTTTTCATGGATTGATTGTTTCTGTCCACAGTTAACATTTATTCAACATGAAAGGCGAAGAGCTGTTCTTTTCAAGCCTACAGTCATGTGTACTGGCTCCCTAGAAACCTACACATTCAGAGGACTGTGTATTCAGTAAAGTTAAACTTTGGCCTATGCATCTATCAGCTAGCATACTACTTCTGCAAGGCTCTATGATCTCTGGATAATCTATTTTTATCCTGAAAGTCTCGGTCAGTAGAAAATGAACCAAGTAAAAGGTTCAAAATTACACAATCATACATTTTATATATATATATATATATATATATATATATATATATATATATATATATATACACACACACACTTCTATTTATAACAGTCAGACTGTTATAAATAGAAATACGACTTTCATTTATCTCAGCAGCTGGAGAAATGAAGACTGCGCTGTGATTGGTTGCTATGGGCAACTGTCAGACAGTTTTGCTAAATGAAAATTTTTGAGTTTCTGTTTTCATTTCAAATTTATGTATCTCAGTGTCATTAAACATTAGTTGTGAATGCTTCAAATTGGGAAGAGATATATATATCTTCCCAATTTGAAGCATTCCTGCTTGTGTAAATGTAGCCTAAAAAAATATATATAAATATATTTAGGCTGCATTTACACAAGCATGAATGTCGCATAAAAACTCACGTGAATATGAACTCCATTTTTTTGAATGGAGTCATGCACATGAGCAACTTTGAAATCACTTAAAAATCACAGTATGTCCTATTTTTTCGCTTGTCTTTTAAATCATCACCCATTGTTTTCAATGGGACAGTCAAACAAATCACATTCTGTGTGATGTGATGTTTCCTATTGAAATCAAACACCGGAGGATTGCAATTTCACTGAAGTAATGCGAGGCATATTTGCATGAACAATGCCTTGCATCCGCGGCTAGAAACGCATGTTGACAAGCCCGATATCGAGCAAGTGTGAATGTAGCCTTAAAAGAATATGAGTATCGTGAATAGTCTTTAATTGTGGCAGTTAGCATGTGAACATGGATGTGGATGGATATTTTCATTTACCCAATGGTGGGATTTACTAATTAATATGCTACTGTCTAAAAAACAATGGGCATGACTGAAATGAATCTTAAATTGCAAAAACATGTAAACACATCTATGACATTATATATTTATATCATACAAAGCATGCCCTGGGCAAACAATATAATTTGGCACATGTATATACGAGTATGAAGTATGTAAATTCATTACATAAGAAGAAGAATATGAAATATATTTGAGAAAGTGGAGGCAACTTATTTCCTTTGCTGATTTGTTTATGGTTGGCACCATTACAACATGACTGCAAAATACCTTTATCTGTAAGGGGATTATATAAATGGCTTGGAAAGTATGGATTGCAAAGCTAAGTTCTAAAAATCAAATCAAGCATATCAAGCGTATACACTGTTGGCATGTATATGGATTTTGAATGAGCCATTTCTATTTGGTGTTTCCTAATACCTTTTAGATACAGGTACATGTTTTACTATATTTTTGAGCACTAGCTTAAAATAACTATTAAAAAGCTCTTACACTGACTCTGTACAGACACTTTGAAGAATTTTGCCATTAGCCATAACATTTTTGTTACAGCTGAAAAGGCTAACTATATGAATAACAGAGTAAGTCTAAGGCCTTAGTCAGACGGGCGTTTTTAGCCGCGATTTGCTCATGCGCATGCGTCCGGCGATTTTTTAAAACCATTGCTTTGCAATGGTATCGGACACATGAGCGCTTTTTATGCGCTCGTCCGATAAATTATAGAACAGAAATCGCAGATCGCACCTATCTGCGATCTGCAATTCCTGTTCTCTTCTCTATATGCGCTCAATGGGGCAGCGCCGACCCCATTGAGAACATATAGAAGACAAATCATTCTTCTCTGCCACAGCTGTAACAGCTGTGGCAGAGAAGAACGATGTTTGCCCATTGAATTCAATGGAGCCGGCAATACAGCCGACTCCATTGAAAGCAATGGGCTGCCGGCGTGCACGGGATGAATTGTCGGGAAGGGCTTAAATATATAAGCCCTTCTCTGCAATTCATCCAGAAAAGTGTTAAAATAAAAAATATATACATACTCACCTGCTCCCGGCAGCTGGAGTTCCGCGCGGCCGGTCTGCAGTGGGTGTGAAGGGGGTGTGAGTCAGACCTGCCCCCTGATTGAACCTCACTTAGCTAAGGAACACCAAGGCAGACGTTGTCTATATCAAACACCGGGACAACCTATGTTCTGCTGTTCCTTTTATGAGCAATACAATACTTACCATCTCGTCCTGATGAAGCAGTGTTCAACAGTGGTTACACTGTGGAAACGCGTCGACGATAGTGATTGACGATAGTTCTTATTACTATCGTACCATAATAATTCTTATTGATATTGGATCCTAATACTGATCTAGTATCAATATAATCTGGCACATATAGCAGGCTTGTAACTAGAGTCTGCTTCTCTAGGTAATTTTTTGCCAGCCAGTTCATTACACTGTCAAATTGTATTGGTAATCTAATAACTTAGCCACGGGACATCCTGTGACTGTATATGTTATTAGATCGGATAGACCATGAGTATTGTTTTATTAGGGGGCAATAAATAATTACATGGAATCTTTATAGTGCTCTTACCAATAATAGCACTTGGAGGAATCAATATTAGTGGACCAATAAGCTACTGATCAATAATTAGTTATATCACTACATGGGAGACAAATTGCCCCTATATGTAGCGTCGTCTTGTCATTGGCTACGGCTCAGGTATTGCAACTCCATGACACCCTGAGGCACATATACTTTGCCTAATTCCTAGCAATTGCCAACCCCTATATCATCTTGTCGGTAGATGATTGTCTAAGTGTTCTCCTGTCGGTAGATGTGTGTCTGTTTATTTTTACCAACCCAGATTGAGGAAGTGGTTTTTAATTTTAGTAACAATAAAATTTCTTTTAGTTTCAAGGCCTTTCACTGATTAAGACATAGATTCCATATCGATAGAAAACTGAATTAATCTATAAGATCTTCATGTGTCAATTGTTCTTATTAGTAATTTCCTATGTTTATCATCTTGTCCTCCACTCTATATTTTCAACTGCTTGTAGTTTTAATCTTTATATTCTTAGCCATACTTATTACACAAAATGCTATTCCCAAATCCATAGTTTTGCTTTAAACTGTCTTTTATACATCAATATCTATTTTCCTTCTATTGATTATTTTCTTCATTTGCACATTGCATAACATGATTTAAAGAAAAACAAAAAAATACTATCCATTTAACCAACCAAATATCACATTAAGTCTAAGTTTGTGTCAAAGAATCAGAAGAAGGCAGTAGCATAAGGGAAAAGGGAGTGAAACTGTTTAACATCAAGACTTCAGGTAAAAGTGGCTGGCATGAAGCATTACTGCTTGACTCTTTAACACCAGCTGTTCAGGTTGATTTGATCGGAAATCGTTATATATAAACAGTTTACATATTGGTAAAAGTTGTATTACGTGACTGACGAATAAGAGACATTTATCTATGGGTTGTACCATAATTGGTACTTAAAACAACTCAATATAGATTAACTTAACATCGCTCAATTCCAAACTTGCCACACTGTTGGGTTCTGCAAGTATCTTACGCCAATGCATGTCATCATCTTAGAATTCTGGGTGGATCCCAATGCGTTATGAAGACAAATTACCAAGCGGTGATGTTGAGCTTGTGTTGTACTGCTTTTTTGTGTATAATAATATTTTTATTCTTTATGTATTTTACTAAGAACACCATTTGAACTTTTTTTTTCTTTCTGTGCGTCATGTACCTCCTTCATATAATTCTCCCTATTTGGCATATAACTCGTCAACTGTATAATCATCTTCCTCAATCTCCTGTACTACTACATCTAATAAAACTTATTCTAAACTCCTACTCATGCCTGCTTTTTATATTGCTTATTAAAATAAATTGCTGTTTTCTAGTGCTTAATTGTCTATTTCCCTTTTCTAATTCTAATAGTAATAATGTGTTTTCTATCTTTTATATATGACCATTAATTTGTATAGTTATTATGTAGTATTATCAATTCACTTCTACATGTTAAGCTTACAAATATTTTAATGCTGATACAAATTAAAATTATTGTCGTGGGAGCCTGACTGCGGACAGAGATGGCAGCATAGAGATTGTGCTCCGTCACTAAGGCACTGCTACAAGCACTCATCAGCAGCGATTCTTACCCAAAATGGGAAAAATAAACAAGGAGAAAGGAGGAGAACACCTGGGGACTCCTCGTCCAGCCCGAGGTCAGTCTGATCTGCAAAAATACTTACAAAACCAGAGCGCTCGGTCTCCACATGCGGCAGGCAAGATGGCGCCAGGCGCGGCTGCAGCTTCTCACACAGCGCAGGAGGGAGAGATCTCCTCAGATGGAGAGGAAGATGAGCCTCTATCAAAGGGCTTTCTGAGGGAGCTACTTTCCAAAACCATGGGCCCAGTACTAGCAGAGCTCACAGAAATCAAGGAAGAGGTGAGACATATGGGGAGAAGAGTGGAGGACCTAGAGGGATCGTCAGCCACTATTACAACACATGCAGGGGAATTAGCTTCAGTGGTTAAAGAACAGAACTCCAACTCAATAAAATGCTACTCACGCAAGAGGATTTAGAAAATTGAAATCGCCGCAACAAGATGCACATAAAGGGTCTCTTCGGGATTGGGATTACATGTAAAGGAAAGAGACTAAATATCCACACCCCAGAAGACCTTCAGGGAAGTTGGCAACTTCTGGGCTTAGAACCCATCGAGCTCCCCAATTGGCTTCCGGTGCCGTAATTCCTGACTCTTACATACCTCCCTACTCCCAAAAATTGGCACACAGCTAGTTACTCTAAATCCCCAAGGAGCAAACAAAGGAAGAAGCACAAAGAGGAAAGTGCTCTCGGAGATACCTGAACTTTAAGATAAACCATCTATTTATCCAACCTACTGGTTTGGATCCCAACAGGATGGGATCCCTCAACTACCTTTGTTTACTATGTTTACGACCGACAAGTCTCTTCAACTGGTTCTGTTATGTCCTTCATAAAGCGTTCAAGTGGACCAGATCCTGGAATAGACTTTCTATCCATATGCTGTCAAGAAGTTTCTACTTGCATCCCCCCTTGAAGAAGGTGCCTGTTTGTGCCCCTCCGATCAGGCAAACTTTTGACTCTTTTTAGATTCATAGTTACTTTGTCGCCCCCACATATACAACTGAGTTCCAGAATTCTTGGAGAACTCACCTGTGTCTCTTGGATAAGAGAATTCACTGGTTTGATAACTATTTGATTTCTGATTTCTCCCATGTTATTCTTTATTTTTAGTTTATCCCCTACTTTTCTTCCCTCCCCTTTCCTTCCCTACTTATCGCATTTTTCTTGTCTCTTCCGCTACCCGCTCCCACTAGGCAGAACAATCAGATCATCATGTCACTGCCTACATTTATAGATCCATTGAACATTGCTGTGTAACACCCCTCACTTATACTGTTATCTTTTCCTTTAGCCTAGAGGTCCTTCCTGACAAACGACTGTGCTCATCTGTAACGCCATGGAAGCAATAAGATTCACATTTTTCAATGTCCGAGGTCTCAACTCGCCTCAGAAAAGGTACAATATCTCTCAACTGTTAAAAAAGTATAATACTAAGATATTGCTCTTACAGGAAACACACTTTAAAGCAAGGGGGTACAGAAATCTGCCTGGGAAATTATTTCCTCAAAGTTTTCATAATTCTCACCCAGTGTCCGCATCCAAAGGGATGTCCATTATGTTTCACAGGTCCGTTGAGTTCACCCTCAAGGCCAAATACTCGGATAAGTTGGGCAGGGTTTTATTTCTAAAAGGTACTATTAATAATACTAAATTAACAATAGCTAACTTGTATGCCACTAATTCTAACCAAGTGAGCAGGCTAGTGGAGCAGCTGGGAATCCTGAGGAAATTCGCTCTATTGTCTTGGGTGGAGATTTAAATATCATAAAAAATCCCTTGTTGGACTTATCGGGGGGTAAATCCTGGATCTTTCAGAGGCAAATTAGAAAACTAAACAAAACTCTCCAAGACCTGGGAGTCGTGGATGCATGGCGATCTGTTAATTTCTCAACAAAAGACTACACATATTTTTCCCAAGTGCATTCCTCTTTTCAAAGCCTCGATTACATATTTGTCTCTCACGACATCCTGACTAAATTAGAGGGAGCCAAAATAGATGCAATCACCATCTCTGACCATGTCCCTTTACATGCTGACATTCGGCTCAAGGGCGATGGCCCTAAGGAGTGGAAGTGGAGACTCAATACGTCGTTATTAGGCCTCGGCCAGACGGGCGTTTTTTCGCGCGATTTGCGCATGCGATCTGCACATATATTGAACCATTGCTTCGCAATAGCATCGGTCACATGGCCGCTTTTTATGCGGATGTCCGATAAATTATAGGACATGAGGAATCGCAGATTGCGCCTATCTGCGTTCTGCGATTCCTTGTGTTCTATATATGCGCTCAATGGGGCCGGCGGCAGCAGCGCCGACCCCATTGAGAACATATACTACAAAGATCATTCTCCTCTGCCACAGCTGTAACAGCTGTGGCAGAGAAGAACGATGTTCGCCCATTGAATTCAATGGAGCCGGCAATACAGAATTCATGAATGGGTGTGAGTGAGAGCTGCCCCTGATTGGTCCCTGCACTGAGCCAATCAGAGGCAGCAGTCACCAATTCATGAATTCATGAATGGGTGTGAGTGAGAGCTGCCCCTGATTGGTCCCTGCGCTGAGCCAATCAGAGGCAGCACTCACCCATTCATGAATTCATGAATAGGTGTGAGTGAGAGCTGCCTCTGATTGGTGAGGCTGTGACCAATCAGAGGCAGCCCATTCAGCAGGCGGGGATTTTAAATCCCCGCCTGCTGAATACTACACAGAGCAGTTCAGGAGAACTGCCGGCCGGCCGCGGCTGAACTCCGGCTGCAGGGACAAGGTGAGTATACATTTTTTTTTTATTTTTATACATTTTAGGATGATTTTCAGGTAAGGGCTTATATTTTTAAGCCCTTCCCGAAAATTCATCCCGCGCTCGCCGGCAGCCCATTGCTTTCAATGGAGCCGGCTGTATTGCCGGCTCCATTGAATTCAATGGGCTAACATCGTTCTTCTCTGCCACAGCTGGCAGAGGAGAACGATCTTTATGCTGACATTTTTTTATTTTTATTTTTACACATTTTAGGATGATTTTCAGGTAAGGGCTTATATTTTTTAAGCCCTTCCCAAAAATTAATCCTGAGATCGCCGGCAGCCCATTGCTTTCAATGGAGCCGGCTGTATTGCCGGCTCCATTGAATTCAATGGTCAGTGCTCGTTTAATCGAGACGAGTACCGCGTGGTGCTCCTCTCGAGTAACGAGCATCTCGAGCACCCTAATACTCGAACGAGCATCAAGCTCGGACGAGTATGCTCGCTCATCTCTAATCTCCACCTTAAGTACACAGTTTATGCACACGGAAATAAAGGGAGTAAGCTCTTATCCGCTTTGATCAAAAAGACTAAACCAAAAAATTTTAGTGCATCAATTATAGATCATACGGGTAGAACTTCTTCCTCATCCCAAGAAATAGCTGAGACTTTTCAGAGGTTCTATGCAAATCTCTATAATCTAAAAGGACAAGATCCATTTTTGAACCAGAGTAGCACTATGGGGCAAATAGACCAATTCTTGAGCTCTCTACAACTCCCAAAATTGGAAGACAGTGCAATTAAATCTCTGCGAGACCCAGTGTCCTTACAAGAATTAGAAGATATAATAGTACTCTGTCCTGCTGGAAAAAAACTGGGCCCAGATGGCTTTCCGATCATATATTATAAAGAGTTCAAGGAGGTCTTGGCCCCAGAGCTGAAGGACCTTTTCAACGCGCTTATGCCAGGGAGCCCGTTGCCCAAACAAGCACAGGAGGCACATATTACGCTTATACACAAAAAGAATAAAGACCCTGAACTATGTAGCAGCTACAAACCCATTTCTCTTATTAATTTAGATGATAAATTTTGGGCTACATTGCTGGCAAAAAGATTAGAGAATTTGATATCTTCCCTAATATACAGAGACTAAAGAGGCTTTATTAAGGGCAGAGAAGGCAGAGATAATTGCTGTAGGCTGCTAAATGCCACCAGATATGCCCAGACCCATAGAATCCCATTAGCATTAATAGGAACAGATGCCGGAAAGGCATTCGATAGGGTGGACTGGATTTATATGGAAAGAGTTTTGGCTCAATTTATTCCCCCCCCCCCCCCCTTATTTATCTCTGCAATTTTTTCGTTGTATCAAGAACCTTACGCTAGGGTGAAGATTAATAATTTACTTTCCCCACCTTTCAATATCCGCAATGGTACCCGACAGGGTTGCCCGCTCTCATCGACCCTTTTCATTCTCTCTATAGAACCTCTTCTGCAAGGGGTAAGGATGGATCCCACTTTAAGAGGACTTAAGCTGGGCACAAATTCTATGACCACAGCTGCGTTTGCAGATGACATTATGTTCATAATCTCAGAACCAGAGACAGGCATCCCTAACTTGATCTTATTTTTAAAATTTTTCGGCATCATGTCCAACTTTAAAATCAACTTTTTCAAATCTACTATCCTAAATGTCTCTATTCCCTCAACTCGAAGCAAATCCTTGAAATCCGGTTCATTCTTCAAATGGTCAGACACTTCGATAGAGTATCTGAGAATCAAGATCACAAAAAAAGCAGAAGATCTGTACTGTAACAACGTTCTTCCATTACTAGCGCAGGTCATGATCCTATTACACGCATACGATCTGCCGTACATTTCCTGGTTTGGTAGAAAATACATACTAAAATCTTATGTTCTCCCAATAATTCTGTATAAACTTAGAATGCTCCCAATTTCCCTACCCCAGACATTCTTTAGAACTCTCCGCTCAGTGTTGTTTGGATATGTTTAGAAACAGAGAAGACCTCGCTTGGCCTATAGCCTTATGATTAGGAGGAGAGACGAGGGGGGGATCGGCTTGCCATGTGTCCACGATTTCTCTCAGGCTAGACCCAACTCAATTATTGCATGGAACTGATCTCTACTACAAAAGACAAATTGTTACAACGTCTAGTAGTTGGTTCTTATGGAGATACTCTGCTAGAGGACCTATGGTACCCGGCCAGAAGCCTATACAGATCTAAAAATTTCAACCCACTAATGCAAGGCCCCTGTGAGATCTGGGATAAACTGAGAAAATCCCTGGCACCAGAACCATCTCCGTCCGCCCCGCTGAGCGCCCTTTGAAAACTCTTGGGCTGGACTACAGTTAGGTCAGTCAGAAGCATCTGGGGGAAATTTGCTACTCTAAAGATAAGAGACTTACAAGCGCAAGCCCATAGAAGGGCCTCTGATATTATTACAACTCTAATCCCACATCCGTCCCTTTCTTTTCTACAGAAAGCCCATGTGACAAAAGTGTTTGATGAGTTTCGAAAAACACAGAGGTCTACTAGACCAGAGACTCCATTCAAAAATCTACTTCATAAAAACCGCCCTAAACATAAAATGATCACTACTCTTCGCAAGAAGATTATTATGCCCCCTGGGGTTTATAAACCAGCTTTCCTCAGTTCTTGGGAAAAGAAACTTAACATATCCCTATCCTCTGCTGATATTAAACTAATTCTGCAAACTGCCTTCGGCCTATCTCTATTTATCCTGTTTCAAGCAAGCCACTATAAGCTTTTAGTTAGATAGTACAAAACCCTACAATGGATCTTTGCCTATAAGCTTGCTCCACACGATAGATGCTGGAGATGTAATACAGAAGTAGGCTCCTTCAGACATATCTGGTGGGAGTGTCCAGTTATTGATATGTTCTGGAAGGATGTCAAAGGAGTGATGCAGTCTATAAAACCAGACTTCTCAATAATGACGGAGATGATCTTCCTATAGAAGCCCTCCACGATTTTTCATCCTCTTAAAGATAGACTGTTGGCGTATCTTCTAGACGCGCCAAAGGCCCTAATACCTCTCCTTTGGCTTCAGAAGACCCCGCCAACTTTAGATCAATGAAAAGCAAAAGTAGACTTAATTTACAATTTGGAGGAACTATACAGCTGGAATAGGGGGTCACATGATAGATTTGTGAAGATATGGGGCCCCTGGAGACAGATAGCTTAATTTAGACCTTTTGCCCGGAGAGGAGTCCTGCCAACACAATAAGGGTAGAGACTTGGGGGGCTGAAGGTTCCCTCCCCCCTCTTTGTTCACATCAGACACAGAATGTTTGTACCCGCTTCCTAGATAAATATTCAGCGGAGAGGACATTGAAATGGACAGTGACCAGAAACTGGATGTGAGTGGTCGATAGGCGTCATGGCAGAAGTAGGACATATGTAACGAAGTAGAAAATATTTCTGACATACCATCAAGGTCTATCACCTCTCTTTATTACCCCACCACCCCTTCTTACCTGATTCCCCTCCCCCCTTTTATCCCTCTTCCCTCATTTGACTTAACCACAATATGATTGGGCAATCGCCACTTCTGTGATGACACAACTAAGTAGCAGAAGGATAATTATGATCTGTTTTTCAATATCTCATTGTAATATACAACTTTAAGATATAAAATGTATTTTGTGTTGTCTCCTGTTGGGGAAGAAGGAATGTTAAATCTGTAAAATGTAACAAAAATTGATTTAGAAAAAAATATTGTCGTAATCCTTTTTTTAATTTGTTATAGACTCATTTGAGCCTTCAAAAATCAGTCTGGTTTCGACAACTCTTGCTCAGATTGCAGGCTTACCTGGGAAAAGCTATTCAAAAATGAGATTTGGAGATGTACTATTTATACCTACAATGCTCCCTCTTACAGAATATCAATTGAATGTAATAGATATTTTATGGCTCCACGAGTGTCACAAATATATCAAGTGCAATGATATTCAAGAATAAGAATGCATGAAGCAAACAGAGATTTAAACAGACAAAATCATGAGAATAAAAAGTGGCAGGCATCATACCTTAATGTATACAAAATTTTCCCATCATTCCATATTCTTAGAAGTTGATTTGGAGTTGTTATCCAATGAGCTTCTGCAGTTTTAGAGTTACGAAAAATAGTGTCTGGAATCCATATTAATCCAACCATATTGCTGTTGAGAGTTAAAATCTTCATGGTACTATTGAACCTGAGACGATTGTCAATCCACGTTTGAGCAAAAAATATGTCTATTTGGTATTCCTGTAAAGAACAAAACAGTAGGTAAAATGACTATTTTATATTATAGGTTTTAATATGCTTTCTTGTTTTGCTTGTGTGATGAAAATGTGATCACATAAGTTGCATATAGCATATAGATTGAATATCAATTATTTTTTTGTGAACTAGCTTAGTGTTGGACTAATGGACTTTTTTTCTCTTACACGTCAGTACTTAAATACGTGTTACTATAAGACATACACTAGATATCAAGCTTCTAAATGGAATGTCACATCACATTAATTTTTTTTTCAAGAATAAACTACTGATACCCTATTCTTAGTAGTGGAAGCTATGCTTTAATACCATCTTAGACCACTGTAATGTACTTGGAGCTTGTGTTTCTGGCAACACATCAGCTACTTACAACCCAGCGATCAGCTGATTGATAGGGGTCCAGGCTAGTGGACACCCACTGAGCAAATAATGATGACCTGTCCATAATTAGTTGAGGGCTATGAAACTCCTTTAAGGCGTATATATGCAATAAACCCAGATGTTCAAACTGGTTGATTAGGTATCCACTGTATGTGCATTTTCACTCTTTAAGGACTCAGTCAGGTGAGTGTTTTTTTTTTTGCTCACATATGTGCTCCACACATTAGCAAAATCTTTTGAAAAGTTACAACTAACAGTATTAATGCTTATAATCTATACATTGAATACAATATTTAATGGTGGAACAGCATCTTTAATCGATTACCGCTCCAGGATGTACATTTATGTCTTCATACAGCGCAGGCGTCAGCTGTTTATTACAGCTGACACCAGCGGGCAATAGCTGAAATCGGCCATGTGTCCGATCGCGGCTATTAATTCTTTAAATGCCACTGTAAATTCTGACAGCGGCATTTAAATCGTCCCGCACAGCCTCCCCGCGGTGAGATCAGGGGAGCCGTGCAGGTGTTATGGCTGTCGGGGCCTTCTGAAAGGCCCCAGGGCTGACTTGGGAGACTGCCTATCAAGCAATCCCCATGGGGTGGCTTGATAGGCTGCCTGTCAGAATGCAGTATGACATAATGCTATAGCATAGCATGTATTCCGAATCAAAACGGAAACTATAGGACAACCCCGCAAAAAATGAGCCCTCGCTCAACCACGTTGACGGAAAAATAAAAAAGTTATTGCGCGCAGAAGATGGCGGCAGAAAATAATCGAAAAAAATTAAATGTCTTTGAAAAAAAAAACACTAGTACAGTAAAAAAAAAAAAACTATACAAGTTTGGTATCGTAGCAATCGTACTGACCCATAGAATAAAGTTATCATGCCATTTTTGTTGAAGTTTTTGTGACGTAGAAACAAGACGCACTGAAAGTTGGCGGAATGTTTTTGTTTTTTTTTCATTTTACTCCACTTAGACTTTTTTAAACGTTTTTCAGTACATTATATGGTACTTTAAATAGCACCAATGAAAAATACAACTCGTCCTGCAAAAAACAAGCCCTCATACAGCGACATCGATGGATAAGTTAAGGAGTTACGATTTTTTTAAAGGGGGGAGAAAAAAAAGGGGTCCGCGTCATTAAGGGGTTAAACAGTAACATTTTTTCCTTTCTAGTCCAAAAGTCTAATATTTTGTAGCCATATATTGGCTATTTAATTGGACTTTGGCCTTATTTAAGCACGTGCCCTGATTTAGTCTCTTACTGTTATGCTACATTGCTTAGTCCCTGTTTGAGTTGATCAGTTACATAATGTAATCACAGAACATTCAGACGTCATTCGCTTTGCTTTATGTGAGATTTATTATCATCTGTAATTAATAAGACACTTATATATTGACTGCCTCCATGCTGGTTATGCATTCTTTCCACCCATCCAAGCTGTTTATAATTAATAGACAATGAAGCTGTTCTTGTATGTCATGTGTTCACCTAAGCCCCTTGCAACCATTGTGTGGATTAAAACCAAATCCTACAGAAATCCAGAATCTCAAAACTTTTAATTTCAGTTAGAATTATTGTTGTGAAATTATTTTAAATTAAGGAAAATATTTCTTCTCGCACTCTTTTTGCCTTTTCATTGAAATGGTAACACAATGAACTTCAGGATCTGCTAATTGTCATTAAAATAAAATGCAGTTAATTTATCTTCGAATACAGCTGGCTAAACTGCAAAATGTGACAAAGTAA
This sequence comes from Eleutherodactylus coqui, assembly GCF_035609145.1. NCBI lineage: Eukaryota > Metazoa > Chordata > Amphibia > Anura > Eleutherodactylidae > Eleutherodactylus > Eleutherodactylus coqui. The sequence continues at coordinate 383,251,895 of NC_089837.1, read as the reverse complement.
GGCTTTTATGTATATTTAAATGCTATTTAAAAACATTATCTTGCTTGCTGCTGCCTGCCTCCCAGCAATGATTAAGTCATGCACTGGTGGAGGCATTTGTTTCATTTAAAATGAATGCCCATTCTTACTTTAGTTTCTGTTGCAGGATACAAAAAAAGCTCAGCATGGTCTTCCAAACTTGGGAGATGAACAAAATGAATTTCACAATAATAGTTCCTTATTATAAAATAAGTTTTATTGTGTGAAAACCTTCAATTTAGTTTTTATATTTTGAGCTTCTACTGTGAAAGTGGAACTATCTCTTTGACAAATAAATTCAACTGAATACTTCAACAAGAAAAAAGTTTAAATTTCTTTGCGCTTGTTGGCCAATATGGCTCTCAACACTATTACTGGCACTTCACTGCTGTTGAGTAAAGTAGCTTTTAATACTTTTCTATTATTAATTTTGGTCAATGTATTCAAAGACTTATAGTTATTATTTATAATAATCACATATTTCCAAAACCTGTTCAATCCTCCTTCACTACTTAGTCTACCACAGGCAAGGTTCTACATTGTTTTCCTTAGGGCTTATTCAGACGTGCGTATATCGGTCTTGCCATATAAGCCCTAAAAGTGGTTCCATGCTTGGTCTATGAAAAGACTCTCAGAGGCTATTTGTGTGTAGTGACGTCTTTTTCTACTTTTGTCGAGATTGTTGATCACACGACATACTTTTACAACACTTTGAAGAAATTTCAACTAGGTGACAGGAGTTTGAGAGGAGGCGCAATTTTGGAATGTAAGAAGCTGGATGGTAATATCGACAAACTGTTTTGTTGTCCGCAATTCAAAGGCAGGTGGCACCATCATCACAAGACCCTGTGTCTGTTGGAACCATCTCCAAGTGCTTGACTGAATGATATTTGGTAACATGGTGCCCATTGTGTGTATTGCCTTCGACACCCACACACTATCGCCTATTTGATGACACAGTTCTGTCATGAAATAGAAAACTGGACTGCTATGAAGTGGAACCAGGTTGTCTTCAGTGACAAATCCAGGTTTAATTTGGGCACAGATAACATCCATGTTTGTGTTTAGAGACTTAGGGCTGAGCGCCTCAATCCTGCCTTTACTGTGGAGCCGCACACTGCCCCCGCTGCTGGTGTGATTTTCTGCTGGCCATCACATAGGGGTTGGTCCCCCCTATTAGTGGTATGAGGGACAATGACAGCTCAGCGATATGTTCAGGACATCCTGCAGCTACATGTGTTCCTCTCATGGCAGGACTTCCAAGAGGTATTTTCCAGCAGGATAATGCTCAGCCGCACACAGTAAAGGAGTCTCAGGAATGCCTACACATCATTCACACACTTCTGTTGCCTGGCTTGTCGCTGGATATATTGCCACTAGAACACGTATGGGACCAGATGGGACGCTAACTTTGACAGCCCTTCGATTTTGCACAATCTACAAGCACAGTTACAGCAAATGTGGACAGATATATCACAGGACAATATATAGAAACTGTTTGATAACAACAACTTCCTCTAGGTGCTTGATTTTTTTGACAATGATTGCATATAATTAGAGATGAGCGAGCACCAAAATGCTCGGGTGCTCGTTACTTGGGACGAAATTTTCGCGATGCTCGAGGGTTCGTTTCGAGTAACGAACCCCATTGAAGTCAATGGGCGACCCGAGCATTTTTGTATATCGCCGATGCTCGCTAAGGTTTCCATTTGTGAAAATCTGGGCAATTCAAGAAAGTGATGGGAACGACACAGCAACGGATAGGGCAGGCGAGGGGCTACATGTTGGGCTGCATCTCAAGTTCCCAGGTCCCACTATTAAGCCACAATAGCGGCAAGGAGCTGCACACGTGGGCATAGCAATGGGGAACCTATGTGCCACACACTATTCATTCTGTCAAGGTGTCTGCATGCCCCAGCCAGACCGCGGTTTTTTATAAATAGTCACAGGCAGGTACAACTCCGCAATGGGAATTCCGTGTTCACCCACAGCATGGGTGGCTCCCTGGAACCCACCAGCTGTACATAAATGTATCCCATTGTAGTGCCCATCACAGCTGAGGTAACGTCCGATTAAATGCAGGTGGGCTTCGGCCCACACTGCATGCCCCAACCTGACCGGGGTTTTTAATTCATAGACACAGGCAGGTACAACTCCCTATTGTGAAGTCCGTGTGGAGCCACAGCATGGTTGGGTGCCAGGAAGCCACCGGCGGTACATAAATATATCCCATTGCATTGCCCATCACAGCTGAGGTAATGTCATGTTTAATGCAGGTGGGCTTCGGCCCACACTGCATGCCCCAGTCAGACTGGGGTTCTTTAGAAGTGGACACATGCAGTTACAACTCCGTGTGGACCGACAGCATGGGTGGCTCCCAGGAACCCACCGGCTGTACATAAATGTATCCCAATGCAGTGCCCATCACAGCTGAGGTAACGTCAGCTTTAATGCAGGTGGGCAAAAAATTAATTGGATTACACTGTAGGCGAGGGCCCCAAAAAATTGGTGTACCAACAGTACTAATGTACGTCAGAAAAATTGCCCATGCCCAACTAAGAGGGCAGGTGAAACCCATTAATCGCTTTGGTTAATGTGGCTTAATGTGTAACTAGGCCTGGAGGCAGCCCAGTTAAAATAAAAATTGGTTCAGGTGCAAGTTTCAACGCTTTAATGAGCATTGAAACGTATAAAAATTGTTTACAAAAATTATACGACTGACCCTTGTGGGCCTAAGAAAAATTGGCCGTTCGGCGTGATTACGTCAGGTTTCAGGAGGAGGAGCATGAGGAGGAGGATGAATATTATACACAGATTGATGAAGCTAAAAGGTCCACGTTTTGATGGTGATAGAGAACAATGCTTCCATCCGCGGGTGCAGCCTACGTATTGTTTAGGTATCGCTGCTGTCCGCTGGTGGAGAAGAGAAGTCTGGGGAAATCCAGGCTTTGTTCATCTTGATGAGTGTAAGCCTGTCGGCACTGTCGGTTGACAGGCGGGTACGCTTATCTGTGATGATTCCCCCAGCCGCACTAAACACCCTCTCTGACAAGACTCTAGCCGCAGGACAAGCAAGCACCTCCAGGGCATACAGCGCGAGTTCAGGCCACGTGTCCAGCTTCGACACCCAGTAGTTGTAGGGGGCAGAGGCGTCACCAAGGACGGTCGTGCGATCGGCTACGTACTCCCTCACCATCCTTTTACAGTGCTCCCGCCGACTCAGCCTTGACTGGGGAGCGGTGACACAGTCTTGTTGGGGAGCCAGAAAACTGTCAAAGGCCTTAGAGAGTGTTCCCCTGCCTGTGCTGTACATGCTGCCTGATCTCTGCGCCTCCCCTGCCACCGGGCCCTCGGAACTGCGCCTTCGGCCACTAGCGCTGTCGGATGGAAATTTTACCATCAGTTTGTCCGCCAGGGTCCTGTGGTATAGCATCACTCTCGAACCCCTTTCCTCTTCGGGTATGAGAGTGGAAAGGTTCTCCTTATACCGTGGGTCAAGCAGTGTGTACACCCAGTAATCCGTAGTGGCCAGAATGCGTGTAACGCGAGGGTCATGAGAAAGGCATCCTAACATGAAGTCAGCCATGTGTGCCAGGGTACCTGTACGCAACACATGGCTGTCCTCACTAGGAAGATCACTTTCAGGATCCTCCTCCTCAGGCCATACACGCTGAAAGGATGACAGGCAAGCAGCATGTGTACCCTCAGCAGTGGGCCAAGCTGTCTCTTCCTCCTCCTCCTCATCCTCCTCATGCTCCTCCTCCTCCTCCTCAACGCGCTGAGATATAGACAGGAGGGTGCTCTGACTATCCAGCGACATACTGTCTTCCCCCGCCTCTGTTTCCGAGTGCAAAGCGTCTGCCTTTATGCTTTGCAGGGAACTTCTCAAGAGGCATAGCAGAGGAATGGTGACGCTAATGATTGCAGCATCACCGCTCACCATCTGGGTAGACTCCTCAAAGTTTCCAAGGACCTGGCAGATGTCTGCCAACCAGGCCCACTCTTCTGTAAAGAATTGAGGAGGCTGACTCCCACTGCGCCGCCCATGTTGGAGTTGGTATTCCACTATAGCTCTACGCTGCTCATAGAGCCTGGCCAACATGTGGAGCATAGAGTTCCACCGTGTGGGCACGTCGCACAGCAGTCGGTGCACTGGCAGATGAAACCGATGTTGCAGGGTGCGCAGGGTGGCAGCGTCCGTGTGGGACTTGCGGAAATGTGCTGGCGCACCTTTCCGAGCAGGTCTGACAAGCGTGGGTAGCTTTTCAGAAAGCGCTGAAGAACGAAAAATTAAAGACGTGGGCAAGGCATGGCACGTGCGTGAGGCTGCCGAGCTGCAGAGCCGCCACCAGGTTACGGCCATTGTCACACACGACCATGCCCGGTTGGAGGCTCAGCGGCGCAAGTCAGCGGTCGGTCTGCTCTGTCAGACCCTGCAGCAGTTCGTGGGCCAAGTGCCTCTTCTCTCCTAAGCTGAGTAGTTTCAGCACGGCCTGCTGACGCTTGCCCACCACTGTGCTGCCACGACGCGCGACACCGACTGCTGGCGACATGCTGCTGCTGACACATCTTGATTGCGAGACAGAGGTTGCATAGGAGGAGGAGGAGGAGAGTGGTTTAGTGGAGGAAGCATACACCGCCACAGATACCACCACCGAGCTGGGGCCCGCAAATCTGGGGGTGGGTAGGACGTGAGCGGTCCCAGGCTCTGACTCTGTCCCAGCCTCCACTAAATTCACCCAATGTGCTGTCAGGGAGATATAGTGGCCCTGCCCGCCTGTGCTTGTCCACGTGTCCGTTGTTAAGTGAACCTTGCAAGTAACAACGTTGGTGAGGGCGCGTACAATGTTGCAGGAGACGTGGTCGTGCAGGGCTGGGACCGCACATCGGGAAAAGTAGTGGCGACTGGGAACTGAGTAGCGCGGGGCCGCGGCCGCCATCATACCTTTGAAAGCTTCCGTTTCCACAACCCTATACGGCAGCATCTCCAGGCTGATAAATCTGGCTATGTGCACGTTTAACGCTTGAGCGTGCGGGTGCGTGGCGGCGTACTTGCGCTTGCGCTCCAACACTTGCGCTAGCGACGGCTGCACGGTGCGCTGAGAGACATTGGTGGATGGGGCTGAGCACAGCGGAGGTGAGGGTGTGGGTGCAGGCCAGGAGACGGTAGTGCCTGTGTCCTGAGAGGGGGGTTGTATCTCAGTGGCAGGTTGGGGCACAGGGGGAGAGGCAGCGGTGCAAACCGGAGGCGGTGAACGGCCTTCGTCCCACCTTGTGGGGTGCTTGGCCATCATATGTCTGCGCATGCTGGTGGTGGTGAGGCGCGACAGAGGTTGCACACCACTGTTCATCGGTCGTCTGCACTCTCAGTGGAAAACTGCCAGACCTTTGAGCACCTCGGCCTCTGCAGGGTGGCATGGCGCGAGGGGGCGCTTTGGGAAACAGTTGGTGGATTATTCGGTCTGGCCCCTGGCCACCGCACTGCCTCTTGCAACCTGCCCTGCTGCTGCACTTGCCTCCCCCTCTGAAGACCTGTCCTCAGTAGGCGTAGCAAACCAGGTGGGGTCAGTCACCTCATCGTCCTGCTACTCTTCCTCCGAATCCTCTGTGCGCTCCTCCCTCGGACTTACTCCAATTACTACTACCTGAGTGATAGACAACTGTGTCTCATCGTCATCCTCCTCCTCACCCACTGAAAGCTCTTGAGACAGTTGCCGGAAGTCCCCAGCCTCATCCCCCGGACCCCGGGAACTTTCCAAAGGTTGGGCATCGGTCACGACAAACTCCTCCAGTGGGAGAGGATTCGGAACCATTGCTGCCCATTCTGGGCAGGGGCCCGAGAACAGTTCCTGGGAGTCTGCCTGCTCCTCAGAATGTGTCATTGTAATGGAGTGAGGAGGCTGGGAGGAAGGAGGAGCAGCAGCCAGAGGATTCTGAGTTGCAGCAGTGGACGGCGCAGAATTCTGGGTGGTCGATAGATTGCTGGTTGCACTTTCTGCCATCCACGACAGGACCTGCTCACACTGCTCATTTTCTAATAAAGGTCTACCGCGTGGACCAATTAATTGTGAGATGAATGTGGGGACGCCAGAAACATGCCTCTCTCCTAATCCCGCAGCAGTTGGCTGCGATACACCTGGATCAGGAGCTCGGCCTGTGCCCACACCCTGACTTGGGCCTCCGCGTCCTCGCCCGCGTCCACGTCCTCTAGGCCTACCCCTACCCCTCAGCATGCTGTATTACCAGTAGTGCAGAAACAGAACGCTGTAATTAAATGTGCCGCTTATTGGCCTGTGGTTGGAGGTTGACTTCCCTTACGGAACGCACAGCAGATCCAGGAAACAATTTTGCGCCAGCCTGCTGTAACGCTTAGCTGCGTATTAATTAGGACTACTACCCCCAGCAGATAGATACCGTAGGCAGCTTATAATATTATGTATACTGTTTCCCTCTGGCGGGATGACGGCGCTGATGTAACAGAGACAGCAGATCCAGGAAACAATTTTGCGCCAGCCTGCTGTAACGCTTAGCTGCATATTAATTAGGACTACTACCCCCAGCAGATGGATACTGTAGGCAGCGTATAATATTATGTATACTCTTTCCCTCTAGCGGGATGATGGTGCTGATGTAACAGAGACAGCAGATCCAGGAAACAATTTTGCCCAGCCTGCTGTAACGCTTAGCTGCGTATTAATTAGGACTACTACCCCCAGCAGATAGATACAGTAGGCAGCGTATAATATTATGTATACTGTTTCCCTCTGGCGGGATGACAGCGCTGATGTAACAGAGACAGCAGATCCAGGAAACAATTTTGCGCCAGCCTGCTGTAACGCTTAGCTGCGTATTAATTAGGACTACTACCCCCAGCAGATAGATACTGTAGGCAGCGTATAATATTATGTATACTGTTTCCCTCTGGCGGGATGACAGCGCTGATGTAACAGAGACAGCAGATCCAGGAAACAATTTTGCGCAAGTCTGCTGTAACGCTTAGCTGCGTATTAATTAGGACTACTACCCCCAGCAGACACACAGTAAAATGAAGACGGTCACAGGCAGCCCAAATATAGTATTTTTCCCCAATTTTTTGGAAAAAGCCCACTGCCTATATAGCCTGAATATCTCTTTCCCTGCTTCACCAGTACTGGCCCTATACTCTGTACAATGACTGCAGACTGAGGACGCAATGCTCTGCACGGCCGATATACAAAAAAAAAAAAAAAGTGCAACACTGCAAAAAGCAGCCTCAACAGTACTGCACACGGTCAGATGTGGCCCTAAGAAGGACCGTTGGGGTTCTTGAAGCCTAAAATCACTCCTAACGCTCTCCCTATAGCAGCTCCGGCATCAGCAGCACTTTCCCTGATCTCTGTCAGAATGCATCTGTGGCGAGCCGCGGGAGGGGCCGATTTATATACTCGGGTGACACCTGATCTCGCCAGCCACTCACTGCAGGGGGGTGGTATAGGGCTTTAACGTCGCAGGGGGAAGTTGTAATGCCTTCCCTGTCCTTCTATTGGCCAGAAAAGCGAGCTAACGTCTCAGAGATGAAAGTGAAAGTAACTCGAACATCGCGTGGTGCTCGCCTCTAGTAACGAGCATCTCGAACACACTAATACTCGAACGAGTATCAAGCTCGGACGAGTATGTTCGCTCATCTCTACATATAATCATCTAGTGCTTCTCAGCAATATTGATAAACATGAGGGTCTTTGATGCAGTACATTTTTTACAAATTGTATAAACCCATTAGTCACTTCACATTAACCCTTTTTCAGTGGGTCCCTATGCTACTGGGCACTGCATGGCAAATAAGACATGGACCACTTAGTTCCGAGATGCATTAGACCTGTGTGTGAATATGCGGATGTGTGTCCATGTCTACAATGTTAGTGAATGTTTATAGTCTGTCACTTCACTTTTTGTTTTCCTCAGTAACAGCACTCCAACAAATTTGGCCCAGATGTTTTAAATTAGCAGGAGACTGCATAATGGTAATTCCTATTTGGATCTCAGACCGTTTCTGGGAGCATGAACAAGTAGGCCCTAAAGGCCTGTTCACATAGTGTGGTGCAGCATCTGTGGGGTAATATGGTTCAGAACTGTGGGCAAATTAGCCTGGAAGCCGTGGTGCTGTTGGGAAACTGTGTCGACCCCTTGTGGGTGCTGTATTATGGCAGTGAGGGTCGCCATGTGGTGCCAAACCTAGTAGCATATGGACCCACTATAAAGAAGTCTCCATAAAGTGACCTAAACAAAATGTAATATGTAGACTCGTGTTTACAAATATTGCTGAGAAGCACTAGTTCAATGTATAACATTTAAATGTGCGTTTCATGCCTTTTTCTACTGTGTTGGTACAATTTTCAATTACAGTGTCTAAAGTCAAATCTAATGGACCAAACAAAATCGAATAAAATACACTGGGTTTTGTTCTTGAAAACAATATGTAGAATCTACAGTTTTGGACAAATACTTTGGCCTTTGAGGATAGTGGAAGCAAGAGGTAAAAGGTGGGAATATCTTAAGCATCAAAAGGCGTTGTCTACAATTTGAAGTGACTGTTGGACAAAATGTTACTTTGTCAAAACTAGGAGAGAATCCAGGAGTATATTATATGGTGTGTTGTTCTGTTCAAGCCCATTGTAATTTAGATGAGTGTGCAACAAAGAGAAATGTTAGTTTGTATTTAGAGATGAGCGAGCGTACTCGGAAAAGCACTACTCGCTCCAGTAATTTGCTTTATCCGAGTATAGCTGTGCTCGTCCCTGAAGATTCGGGTGCCGCTGCGGCTGACAGGTGAGTCGCAGCGGGGAGCAGGGGAGAGCGGGCGGGAGAGAGGGAGAGAAAGATCTCCCCTCCGTTCCTCCCCGCTCTCCCCTGCAGCTCCCCGCTCTGTGCCGGCACCCGAATCTTCAGGGACGAGCACAGCGATACTCAGATAATGCAAATTACTCGAGCGAGTAGTGCTTTTCCGAGTACGCTCGCTCATCTCTATTTGTATTCCTTACCTTCTTTGCTTTGATTAGGGTTCTCACAGTTTACATTTGAATCAAGGATTTGTTATGCCATAATCCTTACTGTAATGTCTTGGACATTTTTTCCACAACTTATTTGGGAATTCCTCTGATATTACATTTCTCTCTCTCTCTTTTGTATGATGAGTGACTATTCGGGAAAAAAAAATAAAGCATAAGTGTGCCTATATTGAGTTGCGATAGCATGTTTCTTTTAATTAGGAGCAGAATATGTATTGTAGAGCGCTACATTTTCCTGACCTCTTCTTTTAATGAGAGCTTCAGGGTCTCATCAGAAACTCCTTCCTAATATGTCATTTCTACACTTATTCTACCTAATTCCTTATTATAAATTATTTAAAAAAACGTTGCCTGTCATAATCAAAAAAATGCATGGTATAGATATAGTAACTATAAATAGATAAAATAGAGTACAGCATATATTCTGTATAACCTACTGCTGATTTGTAAGCAATGAGTTTGCTTGCATCCACTGGGAATTGAGTAAAATGCAGTAATTGGGAAGACTATAAGAAAGTTTCTATCCATGTCTTTTAGCTAAAGTTTTATTATTAGGTTTTTGTCCCAATAATTGTGACATTCTGCTCAAAAGCAACTGGAAACAATTGATTTAGATATACAGATATTTTCCAAAATCAAATAAATAAAAATAATTATCTGTCATAGAATTGTGTTGATCATTCCATTCACAATCCTTTTATGCAAACAAACACCCCAGTGGTAAGTGAGAATGGCTTTGATTCCCGTGGCTCCAGATCTGCGGTGTTTGGATCTGCTGTGTTTAAACAAACAACACCATAGAAATAGAATGTCGCAATATTGTCATGGTTCCTCTTTCATAACTGAGCCATGACAGCCATGCTAGAACCTTTTTTGAAATGATCTAAATACATCTACACAGATTACATTGGTGTATAATGGAGTCTCTTAGATTCTGTTGAGGTTCCAAATAAAAATATGCCATAATTTACTAATCTTGATGCTGCAACGCCTCCAGCTTTTTCTCTGTTCATAAATACCACAAAAGTTAGTGTTGAACGCTGTCTAAGCGTCCTGAAATGACAGTGGGGGTACAGATGAGGCTTGGCAGTTAGCAATGCTGACTTGCGGCTCTGTGCTGCTAGGTTCAAATGTGGTCAAGAACAACATCTGCGTGGAGTTTTACAAAGTCCATGCAGATATTTTCAGATTTGAACCTAATACCACAGTGTGTTATATTTAGGGGTGTTTACGAACTTCGGGTTCAGGAGAAATAAATCGCCTGAGGTTCTTGTTTAACTGAATTTTTAAATGGGTTGATCAAGGGGGTTATTGTAATTGCCAGAGTTGTAGTCAATAAATCATTTTTTTCACCTAAAATTTAAAAAACTGGCGTTCACTTCATTTTTTGGCTTCCTCTGGTTTAATATTGAAGGATAGTAGCTTGAACTGTCTTTTTCAGCCTTATAAACAATTTTACTATGTTAACATATACACTGTCAAGTTTCAATAACTCATGTACATTGTGGCAATGTGCGTCATTTTGTAAGATGTCTAATAAAACAGCAAATGATGGACAGATCGTGAAACAAAAAAATGAGCAAAACCATCATTCTAATTCATTCATAGTTATAATTTCATCTTGTTTGCAAGCCTTTAAATTGTGTGTTTGTGATTCATGGTGGAGTACATGAATAAGATATGAAGAATGAAGACAAAAAAAATTAGTCTTCAGTAATAGAGAGATGATCATAAATATTCATGTAAGAAGGTGCTGAATGTATGTTCTTTTAACTTAATACAGGCTGGGTTAAAAAGTGTACATGAATACTAGAGCATTAGTATAGAACAAAACCAATAATGGACTGAACTTTCCATTTAAGACTAAGATTTCTCCAGGGTATACATCCAGCAAATAACAAATAATACAAATTCCTTATAACTTTGTATAGTCTGCCTTTGATAAGATCAGCCATTTATGCTCTAGACTTACAGTATTCTGTATTCAGTAAGAGTGTATAACAAATACAGCAAATCTAACTTACTTTTGGCATTTTCGTAGCTCTAACACTATTTACTCAAATGGTGCTTCCCCTGACATAAAGTGCAGTTACTAGATAGTCTGTAAAATGTACTAAAAGTGAGTTCAAAATAGACCTACATTTCAAACAGATAAGAAGTTATTTACCCCTTTTCACCTCAAATGCTTTTTGCCTTGTTGCTTTAAGTTTTCCACTTTATTTATTTTTTAATGTTCCTTTGGGAGAACTTTTGCAGACAGCGCTGTAGTTTCTATTAGTTCTATTTTGGAGTAAACCCACCTTTTTGATTGCTTTTTATTCAAGTTTTTTTGTTGAGGGGCTGGCAAAAAAAATAAATTCTGGCTTTGCATGATTTGTTTTTCTGACAAAATTTACAGTGCAGGATTAATAATGCAATATTTTATTAAACTGGACTTTTACATATGTGGCAATAACATTTTTTATGTAACAACTGGGAAAACGTTTTTTTTTTATTTTAATATTTTTTAAATTTACTCATATAGAAGAAACTTTATTAATCTTATTTATTTTTTTTCCTGGCCCTTATAACGGACGTGAACTAGTGTGTACAATATACTGCTATACTTTACTATTGCAGTATATTATACATTTAATGACATTCTATATGTTCTCACAGAAAAAGAGGATCTAGCATCAGATGGGGTATAAAACCTCAAATGCTTTATTTAATCCATTGGATCAGGATATAATTGAAAACAGTAACATTGGTAACATCAGACAATAAACACAGAGAACAAACAAAAGGAAGGACTCTGTCAACATGTTTCATACTGTACCTTTCATGTCCAGCTGGCATGTGTGGTCATGATTAAGGGCTTTCAGCCTGAAATGTGTTTACCGAGTCCCTCCTTTTGTTTGTTGTTATCACCATTACTGTCTTGCATTCTGTCCTGATCTTATACATAAAATAAAGCATTTGAAGTATTGCACCTCAATGAATGCCAAATCTTTTTTTTTTTTTTCCTGTAGGTTTACCTGGAGTTTCTTGGATCCTGGGCATGTCTCGAGTGAGCAGGCCATTTTTCTGCTTGTTTCTCTGGAAATGTTCTTCAGAATATTTCATGGCGGCAAGAGTGAGAAGTAGAGGCAGAGAACAGGAGAAACTAGCAGGAAGAGGGTTGGAAAGAAAGCAGAAACCCTTCTGTTTTCTTCCAGTCCTATTGTGTCAAAATTAGGAAAGTGCCTCGGAAAGGTAATCAACAAAAAATATTAAAGTTTATATAAAAAACATATAAGGACTCACCTGGTGTGGACACCTGGACCCGATTAGGGATAACCAGGTACCACACCTGTAGTCTGGTCTTTGTTTCTGAATTGATCCTTCCCATGCTTTAGGCATACAGTCATATAAAGGAGAGCTGCATGGATTTAAGAGGGCTCTAAAAGGAGCTCTCTTAAGCATAAAACAAAAGAAAACAAAAAATCCTGCGCTCAAAAGAAGGACATATATTATGTCAATTTTATAGTGTATATAAACTTGAACTTAATATATGTCCTTCTTATGAGCACTGGATTTTTTTGTAAAATTTTTATTTTTTTTGATTAGTCCTATTGTGTGTCACAATGTAAATTCCTCCTATCCTCCTGTTAGTGTCTACTATAAAGCTCTACTGTTTTAGTATTTATTAACATTGCAGGAAAGGAGGAGGAAATAGGCCATACAATAGGGACATCCCTCGGAATAGACTGATGCATTAATATTTGTTTTAGCTCATTTTTTTTCTAGTATTGACAAAATTAATGAAAAATTAGGCCATGCTAAGTGTACTCTGTAGCTCTTTCCCTTTGGGAGCATAATTATTAATCATCAGATTGAAAGCTTTGATGATTTGGTGCCATTTTATGCATTATTCGTTTTAGCAGAACTCGATCGGTAATACCAGATGGCTGCAGTATTTTTCAAAGAATTTCTCCAGGTTCAGGAAAAATGCACTAAAACTGCTTAACACAGGGGAGTAGTTATAGCGAGTCACAGAGGTGACAGAAGACAATAAGCCTCTAGGCCAGAGAGCCCGCAGGCTCACTTTGGTACACTTTGATTATGCCATTAACGATCACACAGAGTGCACCTGAATTACTCTGACTGGTTATAGAACTGTGCAGGTGTACAATTATAGCTGCAACATCCTTTCTATCTTCTCCCTGCACTCATCTCTTTGAACTGTACTGGGAGGAAGCAGTAAGTTACAGGCAGGGCAACGCTGGAGTTTGGAGAGATGATTAACTACTGGATTGCAGGTATGCAACATTAACCCATCCTGTATTTCACCTAACTGCTGCTTTCCCCCAGAGAGCCTTACATTAACCCCTTAATTGCCTAGACCACCAAGGATTATAACAGTAACTCCATTCATTGCATAGACCACCATAAATATTGGCAATAACCTTTTAACTGTCCTGGATCATCAGAAATGCTGAAACTAACACCTTTACTTCTAGAAAACTAAAAGGAATTAACCCTTTCCAATCCAATTTATATCCTGGTTTTCCTAAGGGGCTTACTCTTTTCCTGCCGTTATACAACGGCGCTATATGCTGGCTAAAGCCAGTACTGCATGAGGTGACACATTGGATAGGCTTTAACAGCAGAGTGGCTGGCCATATACAGTAAGAGAACCCCGACGGATGTCTTCCAACATCGGAGCTGTACAGCCTTAAATCATAATGTCTTCAGAGGTCAGACAGTGGATTGGAAAGGGTTAAGACATAAATCCCTTCATTGCTCTAAGGTTGTTGACAATATCCATTGTCCCAAAAAATCTTTACTTATGCCCCTGACTTTACAGCTTACTAAATAACATAATTTTCTTTCTCAAACAGCAGAAAAGTTTCCCGAGCAATATCAGTGGAAATAGCTGTGCATAAGTTGCCCAGAGTTCCACCACCACTCCAAGATTCAATCAAACATTCAAATACACCTCTGCACAATACTTCATCATACTGCTTGCAAATGTACTGTTCCTAATATAAACAACTAGCGTACCCGTCGCGCGTTGCTGCGAAGACAGACATACATATATACATTCGTTTTTATATATCTAGATAGCAGCTTTCAAGTTACCTCAGCGGTATAATATATAACAACCAATCACAGCACAGCAGCTTTCATGTTACCTCAGCAGTATAATATATAGCAACCAATCACAGCACAGCTTTCATGTTACCTCAGCGGTATAATATATAGCAACCAATCACAGCACAGCTTTCATGTTACCTCAGCAGTATAAGAAATTGCAACCAATCACAGCACAGCTTTCATTTTACCTCAGCATTCTCAATATCCAGCAATTGTCTTGCGAAACGTTCAGCGGATGCATCATTTTGTAGTTGAACACGCATCCCGTTGCTCGTAATGCCTTTTGCTTTTGTGCTTGAGATGGAAATCAAACGATCTTTGTTTGGGGGGGCATAACTGTCGACGATGCTTGCAGGATAGGTGTACTATGCCAGTAATCTTCCCAGAAGTGTACTCAACAACTTCCCAAAGTTTCATGGCGATTAGATGAATGGTGTAGTAGCACAAAAAGGACAGACAGACAGACATACATTCCTTTTTATATATATATAGATGACATCAGGAAGTGAGAGAATTAGATTCCATACGTAAAATTTGGACGCTAATTATTTTGCGCTTAGAATTGAATAATCGAGTTGGGACCTATTAACTTTTCCTATTTATGACATAATCAATGCTCGTGCCAAATTTCAAGTTTCTATGACATTGGGAAGCGAGAAAATTAGATTCCGTACATAAAATTTGGACACTAATTCTTTGGCGCTTAGAATTGAATAATCGAGTTGGGACCTATTAACTTTTCCTATTTATGACATAATCAATGCTTGTGCCAAATTTCAAGTTTCTATGACATTGGGAGGTGAGAAAATTAGATTCTGTACGTAAAATTTGGATGCTAATTTTTTGGCGCTTAGAATTGAATAATAGAGTTGGGACCCATTAACTTTTCCTACTTATGACATAATCAATGCTCGTGCCAAATTTCAAGTTTCTATTACATTGGGAAGTGAGAGAATTAGATTCTGTATGTAAAATTTGGATGCTAATTCTTTTGCGCTTAGAATTGAATAATCGAGTTGGGACCCATTAACTTATTCTATTTTTGACATAATCAATGCTCGTGCCAAATTTCAAGTTTCTATGACATTGGGAAGTGAGAGAATTAGATTCCGTACGTAAAATTTGGACGCTAATTCTTTGGCGCTTAGAATTGAATAATCGAGTTGGGACCCATTAACTTTTCCTATTTATGACATAATCAATGCTTGTGCCAAATTTCAAGTTTCTATTACATTGGGAAGTGAGAGAATTAGATTCCGTATGTAAAATTTGGATGCTAATTCTTTGGCGCTTAGAATTGAATAATCGAGTTGGGACCCATTAGCTTTTCCTATTTATGACATAATCAATGCTCGTACCAAATTTCAAGTTTCTATGACATTGGGAAGTGAGAGAATTAGATTCCGTACGTAAAATTTGGACGCTAATTCTTTGGCGCTTAGAATTGAATAATCGAGTTGGGACCCATTAGCTTTTCCTATTTATGACATAATCAATGCTCGTGCCAAATTTCAAGTTTCTATTACATTGGGAAGTGAGAGAATTAGATTCCGTACGTAAAATTTGAATGCTAATTCTTTTGCGCTTAGAATTGAATAATCGAGTTGGGACCCATTATCTTTTCCTATTTATGACATAATTAATGCTCATGCCAAATTTCAAGTTTCTATGACATTGGGAGGTGAGAAAATTAGATTCCATACGTAAAATTTGGATGCTAATTCTTTGGCGCTTAGAATTGAATAATCGAGCTAGGACCCATTAACTTTTCCTATTTATGATAATCAATGCTCGTGCCAAATTTCAAGTTTCTATGACATTGGGAAGTGAGAGAATTAGATTCCGTACGTAAAATTTGGACGCTAATTCTTTGGCGCTTAGAATTGAATAATCGAGTTGGGACCCATTAACTTTTCCTATTTTTGACATAATCAATGCTCGTGCCAAATTTCAAGTTTCTATGACATTGGGAGGTGAGAAAATTAGATTCCGTACGTAAAATTTGGACGCTAATTCTTTGGCGCTTAGAATTGAATAATCAAATTGGGACCTATTAACTTTTCCTATTTATGACATAATCAATGCTCGTGCCAAATTTCAAGTTTCTATGACATTGGGAGGTGAGAAAATTAGATTCCGTACGTAAAATTTGGACGCTAATTCTTTGGCGCTTAGAATTGAGTAATCGAGCTGGGACCCATTACATTTTCCTATTTATGACATAATCAATGCTTATGCCAAATTTCAAGTTTCTATGACATTGGGAAGCGAGAAAATTAGATTCTGTACGTAAAATTTGGACGCTAATTCTTTTGCGCTTAAAATTGAATAATCGAGTCGGGACCCATCAATTTTTCCTATTTATGACATAATCAATGCTCGTGGCAAATTTCATGTTTCTACAATATCGGGAAGTGAGAGAATTAGTGGCAATGATGGAAATCGAACGATCTACGTGGGGGGGGGGGGGCGTAACTGTCGACGACGCTCGCACGCGCGCCATTTATCATAGCATAAATGTACTATGCCTATAATCTTCCCAGGAGTGTACTCAACAACTTCCCAAAGTTTCATGGCGATCGGATGAATGGTGTAGTAGCGCATAAAGGACAAAGACAGACAGACAGACACACACACAGACAGACAGACATTCAATTTTATATATATAGATTGAAACTCTCAGCCTCCTCCTAAATATGATGTACAGTAACAGCCCTGGGGATGCTTGTGGTGAACAAGTTCATTGGTGCTCATTTAAAGAGTCTAACAAATGGAGGTGAAAAATGTATGGAGCTGTCTTGTTTAACTACACATACATTTGTCTATAGATTGCAATATCTATAATGTAAAACCCATAAGACCCATTTGGACCACATTTCACAATTTTATCCAATGCACTGTTTTATTTAATCACATTTACTTTTTCATTTAATTAAAAGGCATATACCGTACAGCATGAAAGAAAATCTTATTTGAGACTTATAACCATGTAATCTTTCTAATACAATCCTAAGCATTAAATGATCAAAGATCAAAGAGTAAGGCACATGCTTCAGAATGAAAATGAAAAGTGCTTTCTCAGTTTTGTCTGATTTGCAGTCACTTGTGCAATCATTAATGATACTGTGAGTCAAAATGTTGACTAAAGCTATGAATATAAGTCATTTCAACATCTTCACATCATGCATAATTCATACACAAGAATGCATGCATGGATTACCAACAAGATAAAAATGACATGCATGTTTATGTGGAAATAGCTGTGCATTGGAGTCAGCTGCTGCAAAAGCTAATAAAGTCTTGGCATGCATTAAAAGAGGTATAGGGGCGAGGGATGAGAATAATAATAATCTTTATTTGTATAGTGCCAACATATTCCGCAGCGCTTACATAGACATGGGAAATACAGAAAGACAAAATACAACAATTACAGAACCACGGTTACATAGTAATCAGTTGGTGGGAACAATAGGGGTGGGGGTCCTGCTCCAACGAGCTTACATACTACAAGTAATGGGGTGATATAGAAGGTAAAAAGGCTGGAGATGTGCACGGTATGGCGAGGTGGAGAGTGAGGGATTCTATACACGTAGACAATGGTCAGATATTTGGCCGTGTGACGGCAGAATCGGTATGACTGCAGGGGCAGTTTATGACAGCTAGCAGGGATTGCAGTCAGTAGGTCAGGGAGCATGTTATCAGACGGAGTACAGAGGGGTTTGTTTAGGGAATGCGGTATGCCTCCCTGAAGAGGTGCGTTTTTAGAGCACGCCTGAAGTTTTTCGAGTCCTGGATTGCCCGGGTAGCCTTTGTTAGTGCGTTGCAGAGGGCTGGTGCTGCTCTGGAGAAGTCTTGGAGGCGGGAGTGAGAAGTTCGAATTAGAGGGGTGTGTAGTCTAGTTTCGTTTGCCGAGCGGAGAGCCCGGGCTGGGTGATGGATTGAGATGAGGGAGGCAATATAGGGGGGCGCTGCACTGTGGAGGGCTTTGTGGATTAAGGTAGTAAGTTTAAATTGAATTCTGTATTTAACGGGCAGCCAGTGCAGTGACTGGCACAGGGAAGAGGCGTCCGAGTAGCGGCTGGACAGGAATATGAGCCTGGCTGCCGCATTCAGGATGGATTGGAGAGGGTAGAGTCTGGTGCAGGGGAGGCCGATCAGCAACGAGTTGCAATAATCGAGCCGTGAGTGGATGAGGGCAACAATAAGCGTTTTCAGTGTGTCTATGGTGAGAAAAGAGCGGATTCTTGCGATGTTCTTGAGGTGCAGCTGACAGGTTCGGGCCACAGATTGGATGTATGGGGTAAATGAGAGATCAGAGTCGAATATGACCCCAAGGCAGCGGGCATGCTGTTTGGGAGTTATGGTGGTGCCACACACTGAGATGGAGATGTCAGGATGAGGTCGGTTAGTGGAAGGAGGAAACACCAATAAGTCAGTTTTAGAGAGGTTTAGTTTTAGGTAGAGAGAGGACATAGTGTTGGAGACAGCAGATAGACAGTTGGTGTTGTTTTGGAGGAAAGGTGCAGAGATGTCACGGGAAGAGGTGTATAGCTGGGTGTCATCACCATAGAGGTGGTATTGGAGGCCAAAGCTCCTGATGGTTTGTCCAACAGGGGATGTGTAAATAGAGAAAAAGGAGGGGGCCGATGACTGAGCCTTGGGGGACCCCAACAGCAAGGGGAAGGGGAGGAGAGGTAGAACCAGCAAAGGAGACACTGAAGGAGCAGTCAGATAGGTAGGAGGAGAACCAGGAGAGAGCGGTGTCCTTTAGGCCGATGGAGCGAAGCATACTGAGGAGGAGTTTGTGGTCGACAGTGTCAAATGCTGCGGAGAGGTCGAGGAGGATCAGTAGGGAATAGTCGCCCCTCGATTTGGCTGTCAGTAGGTCGTTTGATACCCTTGTAAGGGCAGTTTCTGTCGAGTGTTCGGGTCGGAAGCCAGACTGTAGGGGGTCGAGGAGAGAGTTCTCTGTTAGATAGCTTACAAGGCGGGAGTAAACCAACCGTTCTAGTAGTTTGGAGATAAAGGGGAGGTTTGAGATGGGTCGGTAATTGGCAACGTCACTCGCGTCAAGAGTCGGCTTCTTTAGCAGTGGGGATATGATGGCGTGTTTGAAAGAAGAGGGAAAGATGCGGGAAACAGATGAGAACATTATCCTTCCACTATATAAGGCACTTGTCAGGCCTCACATGGAATACTGCATACAGTTCTGGTCACCGATGCTCAGGAAGGATGTTGCAGTGCTTGAGGAGGATTAAAAATGGGCAACTAAACTAATACATGGAATGAAGGGACTGGAATACCCAGAGAGGCTATCAAAATTGGGATTATTTACCCTGGAAAAAAGATGGCTAAGGGGCGATCAAATAACTATGTATAAATACATGAGGGGACAATACAAGGATCTCTCCCATGATCTGTTTATACCCAGGACTGCGATGGTAACAGGAGGGCATCCACTACGTCTAGAAAAAAGCAGGTTTCATCACCAACACAGAAAAGGTTTCTTTACTGTAAGAGCAGTGAGACTGTGGAACTCTCTGCCTGAGGATGTGGTGATGGCAAAATCGATAGAGGAGTTTAAAAGGGGACTTGATGTCTTTCTAGAGGGGAAGGATATTACAGGATATAAATTTTAGGTTAATTGTTAATGCGGGTATACAAGCAGGTAGGAACTATTAGAGGTTGATCCAGGTATTAGTCTGATTGCCGTTAGGGAGTTGGGAATTTTCCCCCAAAAGGGATAATTGGCTCCTGCCTCTTGTTTTTTTTTACCTTACTCTGGATCAACAACATAGGAGGATAAACAGGCTGAACTAGATGGACATTGTCTTCATTCGACCTTACATACTATGTTACTATGTATGTAGGGTATGATAGCCCCAAAACTGTAAAGTGATGTTGAAATATTGAATCAAGTGTGTGTTTATGAAAAAGGGTAATTAAAGGTTTCCCCAACACACACACCTTTTTGGTTAAAGCAATGCGATAAAAATGTATTGCTGGTTAGAACTTATGTATCATCAGATACAGTACATAAGCCTGGTAGTGCCAATACATTCTAGATAACATGACTACTGTTGTTGGTTTCTTTTCATTCCTGGTGAAATGGAATGCTAGAATTTGAATAGTTTTGAACACATTTTAACACAATTTGAATAGTTTTTAACACATTTAGGGCTTAAACAGACAAACGTATGTCTACATACATTCACTGCTATGGAGTGTACTTGCGCATGAACCATGTTTGAAGATGGCCCTAAGCAGTCTAATACGCACATGCTAGCACACATTACTGTAATTTTTGCGCTTGAAATGCCAGTTCACACGTGCGCCTTACTCCCTTTACATGGAGTAGAATCACAATTTAACCCCAAATTAGGGCAAGATTCTTTAAAGGCTCCTGTCCACGGGTGCATTCGCAAAATGCTGCGGGGCCTCCCCGCAGCGTATTACTGATTTTGTGAATATCAGGTATGCCGGTAGGTAGCCAGCAGAGACCACGTCTGTCTGTGAGTGCACTGCACATGGCCACATATCACACACAGAGAAATAGAGCATACTGTAAACTATTTCTCGTGTGTATCGATACAGTGTCTTCACGCACATGTGCAAGGATCAATGAAAGTCCAGTGATCCTCATTGAATCCCTTCACCGCGTATTACGTATTACGTATTACGCGGTGACAACTTGGTCGTGTACATGAGCTCAAAGAGTAATAGGATATCGACAACATGCTGCATTGTAAAACAATGCAAGTAAAACAGAAGGCTATATTTCTGGTATCACAAAGCCGTGATACATTTTGAAGAGGTTGGAATCACTGGTAGTATCAGAGCTAACTAGCTCAGCAACGCAGCAGTTCTTTGCAGCTTATATTGATTATGACTATTGTATTCTTTATTGACTCTTCTGAATACATTTAAACTTCTTGCTACATAAGTAGTCACTGCTAATAAACATATAATAGGAAAATTACAAAATATAGTCGTATGAATTATCCGGAAATCCCTTCTTTTGGGCAGACACAGCACGCTTATTTCAGTTGATTATGAAAAAGATTGTGCTTAGTCCCCAGGGTGTACATTTTCCAGATATAAGCATTCTGAAATTCTAACTGTGTAAAGTGCCATAAGCTATTTTGTCTATTTTTAAACTCCTAGATTGCTTTCTTAGAATCTCTTTGCATCGATCCCTCTTGAACATTTTGTTTCATTTACTGTATACCCATTTCTTTTATTTCTGCAATTTTATCATCTTAATTACCAAATGTTAAAGAGCCCCAGAGAAATAGCTGGGACGTAGTTATATGCATAACTGTATAATACAGTTCGCTTATTTGCATACATATATGTATACAGAATTTTCATTACCCAGAAACTTGTATGGTATATACATTAAGATGAAACCCAATATATATTATTCACGAAAGGCAATGCTGAGACATAATGTATGTCTTCTTTGAGAGTTTCATACTCATTTGACTTAACGGTTTCTAAATATTTGAATGATCATGCAACTTATATAAAGGGGTTCTTTACGTTTGTACAATTGCTACTTGACTATAAGGTGATCGTAAAAAGTGGTCATCAGAATATTCCTGTTGAGAGTGATTAGATCAATTTTCTAATGATTGTCAGGAATTGGGATGACCTGTCCCTGATTCCCATTAAGGTCAACGGTGTAAAAATTAGGCTCACTAATTTGGCCTCCAGATGCAGGTTCCTACTGCAGACAAATTTCATGGAAGTGGGTGATGGTGGTTCTTCAGTCAATGTGGCTCAGTGGTTTGCACTGCTGCCTTGGTTCAAATCTAATCAAGGACAGCATCTTCATGGATTTTGAGTTCTAGTTTCAAATCTGTTGAAGGACAGTATCTGTATAAAGCTTTTATGTTCTTTTCGTTTTTGTTCTTCTCTTCCTCTGGAGAAGAAAGAACAAGTGTGGTGGCTTAGATGTTAGCACTATTGCCTTGCACCACCACCAAAAACAACAATTATGGAAGAGTTGAATTTTCTTTCGTTAGCAATTTTCATCAAAATAAGGTCGTGTGGTTGTTGTGAGTTATTCATGTGCTAAGTGGGGGCACAGCAACAATTTTGAAAATATATTATTACAACCATCTTTCTGATTTTTTAAAATAGATTGTACAGAGTGTAACAAAGTGCAATTTCACAGACAATAAGAAGAAGCAATATTTGAAAGATTAAGAAAACCCTATTTTTTGCCATTTGTAAACATTTTCAAAGTATTGCTTTAGTGCATAAAATGAAGAGAGATTTGTTTCAATTTTTCAGATCATTGACTTTACTGATAGCTTTTTTGTTTGTCTCTCTAGAGCATGAGGTAGATAATACACTTTAGGTAGTAAATACTAAATGATTAGTGAAATGATGTGATGCAGCAAGAAGATTTTTCAACATATTAGGAGCTAATATATTGCTAGCAACATATAAAAATAAAACATATTTTAGAGTTAATTTGTATAAATGTATTTGTTTTAAAAATGCTTTATATGTAAGAGATTACAATGAACTTTGTGGATTTTCACAAAAAGGATGCAATACGAAATAGAAAACGATTATTCATAAGGTTCAATCACGACATTCTACAAGTATTGTTACTGAATACTTTTATCTGTCCCTGATTTTCATTGACATACCAAGATGTTACACATATGATGCCTCGGTCAGACTAACGGGGTGACGTCACAGATGTAGATTAGTGAAATGTGACTTTTCAGTGGGAATTATGTTAATATAGATCTAAAGATGTCATAACCGTGCCTATATAGATGCGATATAATGGATTTTGAACTATTGCATTTTATAGGCGCAGTTATGACATCTTTGGATCTATAGTAACATACTTCCCACTGAAAAGTCACATTTAACTAATCTCCATCTGTGATGTCACCCCGCTCTAGAAGATGGAACGCACGCTTGTGCTCCAAATAATAGACCTGAGATTGGAACGCACATAGCGTTCCATACACCATCCTACACAGCGCTCCACATACTGCACCACGTGACTGACCAGAGAGACGAACTCTCCTGCCATCCAATTGTGTCATACTATCGGCGTCCGGTACAAGACGGTCCGTAAGTATAGCATGCCTATATATAAGTGTGTTACTGCGAATTAATTTATATATACTTCAGAAACGCGTTCCGATACGCCAAAACGTGTTGTCTTTGAAAAGCTGCATTAAAAGAATTTTAGATTTATCATCATATAGACCTATTGGTCATTTGAATGTAAGCTTAAATTGTGTCCGAGGAGCGCAGTGAATCTTTGCTGTTTATCTGGTCTGTGCAATACTGAGGAAATCCTGAAAACATGACTTGTTGGAGGATTGTGAGGAATGGAGTTTGGATAACACTGTCTAGGCAATGAAATGAAACATGACACCATTTAATCAATAGGCTGCAATTTTTATATGATGCTATTGCATATATAAATCTACCATAGAATACCAGCCTCATAGCCCCAAACATATCTTATAAAATAATACCTTTTAACACTGATGTAACTATAAGGGCTCCCACCCACTGGTGTTTTTTTCTCCACTGCGCTGCAAGAGTAAGTGGGATATCGCTGCGACATCACCAGTCTTTTCAATGGGGCCAGCGGCAGCAGTGCTAGTCCCACTGAAAAGATATGGAGAATGCCGTGGACTTCTGCCACAGCTGTGACAGCTGTCACAGCTGTGGCAGGAGTTTCCTTCATCCCCGCGGGGTGCTGCCTCTGATTGGTCACAGTGCTCAGCCAATCAGAGGCAGCCCTTTCAGCAGGCAGGGATTTCAAATCCCTGCCAGCTGAAAGCACTTCATAGCAGGTCAGGAGAAGAAGCAGCTGGATGCACCTGAGCCCCAGCAGCTGCGGAGAGGTGAGAATATATATATTTTTTTATTTTTTACACATTCTAGGGGTGATTTGCAGGGAAAATCACTGTGGGGGCTGCTAGCATCTCACTGCTTTCAATGGAGCCGGCTCTAGCACTGGCTCCATTGAATTCAATGGGATAGTATTGCTACAGCTGTGACAGCTGTGGAAGGGGATTGCTTCATCCCCTCGGGGAGTCCCCTTGTCACTGCACACTGTGACAATGCTGGCACAGTATTTAGGGATGAGGGAACTCCCCGTGGAGATGAAGAAATCCTCAGCCACAGCTGTCACAGCTGTGGCAGACGGTCGTGATCTTCTCTGTATGTCAATGGGGCCGCCGCTGCTGCCACTGGCCTCGTTGACCACAAGGTGAAACCCCTGGATGTGGCCGTATCCAGGGGTTTCACATCCAAGGAATCGGTCAGCGCACTTTATGTGCGCATGAATGCAGTCAAGTGTGGTTTTTTTAAGCGTGACGCTTGCATCTGTCAAACAAACAAATGCCTGTCTGACTGAGCCCTAAACAGTGCCCAAATATCTGCATCTAGTGCCTTTAACAATCATATAGTCTATCCTATTCATGGTCTTCTTTTGTATCTTAGGGATAGTCTCTCTTAGCAAATGGACCCTTGCTAATTCTTGTTTCTCACAACTTTTGCTATGATAACTCTTCAAAATTATAGACTCAAGCTTTATTCACATAAGCGTTTTATCACGGCAATTTTGCCACGATGAAGCACTGGCTGAAAATTGCGACCATCTAATGCATACGATTTCAATGCATCAGTTGAGATGGGCAATTTTCCGTTGCGTAAAAATGGCCGGCTGGAAAACATAGTGCTTACAGTGCTCATTTCAGCTGGCCATTTTTACGCTGGCTGGAAAAGATAGGTCTGGACCTATCTTTTCCACGGAATATGTCGGATGGTCTCATAGACTCCTATGAGAGCTTATGAGGAGAGCTGCCAGAAAAGGGAGGTGGAAGGGAGATTAGTAGCAGCTCTAGCTGGCTGTCTGCAAAGGGAGGGGATGGGAGATTAGCACACAAGCTTCTGCTCCATCCCGCCCCATTGCCATCAACCGGGGGGCAGAGAGAGGGAGGGAAGGTGGAGGGAGTTTAGCAGAGCTAAACTGTCTCTCCCCGCCTGACGGTATTCCGGGCTGCCATGTATACTCACCAAACCTGGGCCATCTGAATGGGTGCTTAAACCGGAGATGCAGCCATGATGCGGCTGGACAAAAATTGCAGGGCCCATGTGAAGGAGCCCTCAACATGTTAAATTTTGCTTTTCTTTACAGCTGTAGTCATTTACTTACCAATACATATGGATTCTATTCAATTCAATATATCAGTTTTCTGTT
Organism: Eleutherodactylus coqui; assembly: GCF_035609145.1. Taxonomy (NCBI): domain Eukaryota; kingdom Metazoa; phylum Chordata; class Amphibia; order Anura; family Eleutherodactylidae; genus Eleutherodactylus; species Eleutherodactylus coqui. The sequence goes on along the minus strand of NC_089837.1, from coordinate 383,226,464 downwards.
GAGAAGTTGGCAAGGAGGAACGTAAGCTTGGACTAAATGGCAAATTTCTTATTGCAAATTGTTTATGGTATTGCTTATTGCAGAAATCCCTGCCAACTCATGGAATGTTTTCTGGGCATCTGTGGCAAAAAAAAAAGGTTTCCTAGTAGAATCTAAAAAGGTTACTTCCTAAAGACCAAAAGTAGAGCAAGCATTGAGTTTACCTAATGACATTATTAACTGGGACGCAATGAAAAAAGGGGGGTTGGTACCATGTTAGCCAGTAGAGCAAAATGTGATTGTTCTCAGTAAGAGAAACCAAGTAATCTTGTAGATATGATATCTTTTAACCCCTTGAGTGGTGGGTTTCGTACCACCCTGTCAGACCCACCAGCGCAGGTTTTTTAAATAGTCTAATTATTTAATTTCAACTAATTTTGCAGTCGCATTCCAAGAGCCATAACTTTTTCATTTTTCCATTGACACAGCCATATAATGGCTTGTTTTTTGCGGGACAAGATGTACTTTTTGATGGTGTCATTTTTGGGTATATATAATGTATTGCATAACTTTTGTAAAAAAATTTGTAGGGAGATTGGGGAAAAAAAGAAATTCTACCATTTGTTTTTTGGATTTCATTTATGCGGTGTTCAGCGTGCAGAATAAATAGTGTGATAACATTATTCTCTGAGTCAACACGATCCCGGCGATACCAAGTGTATACAGTTTTTTTTTATGTTTTGCTATTTTTGTGCATTTAAAACATTTTTTTTTCTTAAATGTTGGCTTTTGTGTCGCCACATTCCAAGAGCCGTATTAGTTTTTTCCCATTGCCAGAGCTCTAGAAGGCCTTGTTTGTTGCAGGATGAACTCTAGTCTTCATTTATCTAATTTTTTGGAACATGTAAAAATTTGATCGCTTTTTATTCCATTTTTTCTAGTGGCAATATTAACAAAATCTATAATTCTGGCATGTTTTTTATTTTTATTTTTCACTGCATTCTCTGAGCAGTATAAATAATATATTAAAGTAATTCTACAGGCCAGTACAATTGTACCAATACCAAATTGTAATAGTTTTTTTTCTTTTTCACGACTTTTTCCCACTTTAAAAAAAAAAGTAATAAAAGTTTAAATCACCCTCCTTTTGCCATATCTATAATAAAAAAAATCTAAATCATAAAAGAAAAATACATAGTTGGCATTGATGCATCTGTAAAAGTCCGATCTATCAAAGTAGTGCATTATTTACCCCACACGGTGAACGTAGTCTGAAAAAAAACCCAAAAAAACGCCACAAATGCACATTTTTAGTCAGGCCTTAGTCAGACGGGCGTTTTTAGCCGCGATTTGTGCATGCGCATGCGTCCGGCGATTTTATAAAACCATTGCTTTGCAATGGTATCGGACACATGAGCGCTTTTTATGCGCTCGTCCGATAAATTATAGAACAGAAATCGCAGATCGCACCTATCTGCGATCTGCGATTCCTGTTCTCTTCTCTATATGCGCTCAATGGGGCCGGCGGCAGCAGCGCCGACCCCATTGAGAACATATAGAAGACAAATCATTCTTCTCTGCCACAGCTGTAACAGCTGTGACAGAGAAGAACGATGTTTGCCCATTGAATTCGATGGAGCCGGCAATACAGCCGCTCCATTGAAAGCAATGGGCTGCCGGCGTGCGCGGGGTGAATTGTCGGGAAGGGCTTAAATATATAAGCCCTTCCCTGCAATTCATCCTAAAATGTGTTAAAATAAAAAAAAATTGTATACTCACCTTTCCGCTGCCGCGGCCGCTGTCAGTTCTCCTGAACTGCTTCTCGGCACTATTCAGCCGGCGGGGCTTTAAAATCCCCGCCTGCTGAATAATCTGCCTCTGATTGGTCACAGCCCTGACCAATCAGAGGCAGGTTTCACTCACATCCATTCATGAATTCATGAATGGGTGTGAGTGAGACATGCCTCTGATTGGCTCAGCGCTGAGCCAATCAGGGGGCAGGTCTGACTCACACCCCCTTCACACTCACTGCAGGACGGCCGCGCGGAGCTCCGGCTGCCGGGAGAAGGTGAGTATATATATATTTTTTATTTTTACACATTTTAGGATGAATTGCAGGGAAGGGCTTATATATTTAAGCCCTTCCCGACAATTCATCCCGGGCTCGCTCGCAGCGTATTGCTTTAAATGGAGCCGGCTCTATTGCCGTCTCCATTGAATGCAATGCGCTGGACAGCTCCGGCCCGTTTCTAATGAAACGCGGCTAGGAGCAGATTTTCGGGTGATTTGCGGGCGACTTGCACGCACCGGTCACGCGATTTGCGGATGCGCATCCGTCATGCGATCCGCAAATCGCATGAAAAAACGCCCGTGTGACTAAGGCCTCACCCGTTTCCCAGAAAAAAAGCAATACAAAATGAACAAGAAGTCATGTGTATTCTGAATTAGCACTAACGTAAACTACAGGACATCTTGCAAAAAATGAGGAAAAAGATGCAGCAGAAAATAATTTTAAAAAATGAAATGTCTTTGAAAAAAATACACATACTACAGCAAAAAAAAAAAATACAGGTTTGGTATAGTAGTAATCGTACTGACCCATAGAATAAAGTTATCATGTCATTTTTGTTGCAGTTTGTGTGCCGTAAAAAAAAAACCGACTGAAAGATGGTGGAATGTCATTTTTTTTTCATTTTACTCCACTTAGAATTTGTAAAAGTTTTTCAGTACATTATATGGTACTTTAAATAGCATTATTGAAAAGTACAACTTGTCCCACAAAAAAAAGCTCTCATACAGCGACGTTGATGGATAAATAAAGGAGTTATGATTTTTTAAACGGGGAAAGGAGAAAAAAGAAATAGGGAAAAAAGAAAAAAAAAGGGCTGTGTCATTAAGAGGTTAAATAATGTACTAACTTCCTTCTCTGGGTCATTACGACACAGGAATACATGTGTAATTTTATTTTACATTTTTTACTAAGTAAAGGGAAACAAGTGTTTTTATTTTTATTTTTTTTAAATAATTTTTTTACTTTTTTAAACTTTTTTTTATTTTTGTCCCTTTAGGGAATTTCCACAGAGACCCATCAGGACCCCCTGATCACATTCTGGGGGTCTGGTGGTGACAGCCTTTACATGCTGCAGTCACATAGACTGCAGCATGTAAAGGGTTAACACAGCAGAGATCAGAGGTTTTCTCTGATCTCTGCTGTGTAAGAGCTGGTGCCTGGCTGTCCTCTGACAGCCAAGCACCAGCTCTCACTGCCACAGAGACCATCGGCTTGCTTCTGACAAGCCGATGGTCGCTATGGCAACCTGTAAACAAAGCAGGACTTTGAATTCAGAAGTGGGAGATTTCCGGCAGATCGGCAATATCTTCCTGCTTCTGTTTTTCAAAGTCCTGCAGTGTTCACTGTGGGTCTGTGCAGGCAGAGCACAATGCCACAGCTTGTGGCATTGTGCTCTGCAGCTCCCATAGTGAAATATAGCCCGGAAACGTTCCCGGCTATACCACTATCGTCAGTGGAGCTCGTCCCGGTAAATTTCCGGGGCGTGCCACTAAAGGGGTTAATGGCTAACAAAAATACATGGTGTCATAACGAGCTTTCAGACCTCACAGGGTCCTTCCATGGGCAATAATGGAACAAATCTAAAGATGTATTTAATAAATACACATGATCGCATGGGGGGGGGCAGGAACATTCCAAAAAACTTCACTAAAGCGAAAAAGAACACACAACAAAAGTGCAATAGACACTGGAAAGTGCCAGATGGGGCACAGGCAATTTCACTAAATATATGTTACAAAGCAATTTTACTAGCTACTCTCTAATTTTGCCTAAAGAAGGCTGTCCTCAAAATTGTGCAAGGAAGGGATAAGTAAATTAAAATAGGTTACTAGAGATGAGCGAGCATACTCGTCCGAGCTTGATGCTCGTTCGAGTATTAGGGTGCTCGAGATGCTCGTTACTCGAGACGAGCACCACGCGGTACTCGTCTCGATTAAACGAGCACTGACCATTGAATTCAATGGAGCTGGCAATACAGCCGACTCCATTGAAAGCAATGGGCTGCCGGCGATCGCGGGATGAATTGTCGGGAAGGGGTTAAATATATAGGCCCTTCCCTGCAATTCATCCAGAAATGTGTAAAAATAAAAAATATATATATACTTACCGGGTCCCGGCAGACGGAGTTCAGCGCGGCAGGCTGCAGTTCTCCTGAACTGCTCTGAACAGCTGTGAGTAGTATTCAGCAGCCGGGGATTTCAAATCCCCGCCTGCTGAATGAGATGCCTCTGAATGGTCACAGCCTGACCAATCAGAGGCATCCCTCACTCACACCCATTCATGAATTCATGAATGGGTGAGTGAGGGCTGCCTCTGATTGGCTCAGGGGCAGCTCTCAGCTCGAAACGAACTCTCGAGCATCACTGAAAGTTCGACTCGAGTAACGAGCACCCGAGCATTTTGGTGCTCGCTCATCTCTATAGGTTACCAATGAGAAAAATATATATTTTGTCCTTCTGGATTTATGATATTGGCATTTCGATTGGCAGTTGTTTTTTCCATTTACGTGTAGCAATCGTGGTGACCGAACAATCGTTCTTAGGTATGATTGTTTGTTTACACATAGTTTCATCATTGTCAATAGTGCATTTCCTATTTACACAGGGAGACATGCTGCCAATAAACAATTATTTT